>NC_085090.1:5830117-5840117 GCF_963422355.1 Corticium candelabrum
CAAGCTTCATCTTTTCTGTCAAGTAAATCGTACGTAGAGGAAAGTTGATATATATCTAGTTAAACATAATAATATTAATAAATATGTATTTATATCTTTTATGACTCACGATTTCTTACCACGTGCCAATGAGGGATGAGAAAATGAGTAGCATGATCGGCTGATTGTGACTGCCTCTTCCATGAAACTCAAACTTTTCTTAAGATTCCCGCTCTCTCTGTACCATATACCAAGATTGATGAGAACTAAAATAGAAAAAATTGACTTATAATTTCCATCTTTCAAATATCTCAACATGTACAATTAGGAAAGTAATAAGAGCTACAACTCTCCATGTACGTACTGCTAGACATTCCCAATAGATTTCCGACATCGTATCGCTTCATCAACTCGAAGGACTCTTTATACGTCTTTATCGCCTCGTCGTATTTCCCGTTTCTTTGGTATGTGAGAGCAAGGTTATTTAGAGCTAAAAACACAATTATAGCATTTAATTCTGTATAAAGTAATATAATCTAGATTCTTTCATTTTAACCCAGACTATTAAATAATTATCGTGTTTGCCTTTCTTTTACCGCTTGTTGTTGTCATCATGTCTAATATTTTAATTTCCAACATCTCATATTTTGTAATAAAATTTTGTCATCAAACTTCACTCTTAATTAATTCATGCTTGGTACATTACAAATAAATAAATATCAAATATTCCTTTAATTCATGTCCTCAAATTAGAAATTCCTAACACTACACAACGTAAGTTATTAAATACGTTCTCAGTTGCTTGAGTAATGCCTGGTTCACAATACACCCAGCGTCGCGTCGACGCGACGTAAATAGTATTGTGAACTAGGCCTAAGTGAGGGAAGTCCATATTGTACGTACAGAAGTCTATATATGTTTTCTGTCGCATAACCAGTTACACTATTGTTTTCATCTCTCAATAAATGATGCATCAGTATTAAATTGGATTATTTCAAGTGCGTCATTTAGTAATGATTGAAGTCGAAAGGACATTTACTGATGAAATAAATATTTCTTAATTTCTTACACTTCACTGTTTTGGTAAAAAATTTGTAAAAAATATAGTCCACGCTTTTTCTACCTAACGTTACGCCCATTTTAATGTTCGTGTAAACAGCAAATTCTATTCTCAGCCATAAATATTCTAAAATATTTTTTAGCAGGGCTCACTGTCGCGCTGAACGCGTATATACTACTGTATAAAGCATTAAAACTGTAGGCGGATATTATAATTAGGTTGAGAATAGCACTCTGAGTCAGTCCATGTATTTCTACCTCTCCCAACCTACAGCAATTCCGTTTCTATCCGGTAGCGGTTCAAGCCTAGGGTGCTGCAGGTGTTCCTTCAATTTTTATTGGTATTTTCTCAAGTATCGATTACATATGCGAGAAACATTCGAATTTGTCAATGTGATCTTTGGCTTCCAACGTTGGACAATAATAAACTGTAGGCAAACTGTCTTGCTACTCTGCTCAATTTATCTCTTCTGGAGCCTGTCTTACTGATTCCTAGAAAGCAAGGCAGACACCTTTTCAATTTAGGCGTGGCAACCCAAAGCGTCAAAACCAGACGTTACTGGTTTATTTAACAAGCAAATTAGTTCCTGATCCCGCCACAAAACTATATGATCGTTTTTGCAATAATTATCGTTGGTCAGTCGATTGTTTTCCTAATTGTTATATATATATTTTAGAAAGGTATGTTCCTTGTAACGACGATGCCTGTGTAGTAATGGTAGCCTGTTACATTGTGTTGCCATGTTGATATCAACATTTTATCAGATTTTCATTCTTTAATATTCTAGTTTTCTGGACGGAAAATAGTGTAATTTATAGACCAGGCCCAAGAAAGAGCAAAGATTGCTTTACAAAGACACATGCAAACAGAAAGTGAGATATCGTCTCACAAACTCACTAAACAAAATTTCTTCTGCGTGCTATCGGGCGCCGGAATGTGGCACCACCCACTAAACTTTCTGAAGCCGTTCTACATCTTTGCCGTCAACAAGCTGCACTAAAACGTCTTTCATCTGAAACCTTATGTCTAGTTTGGATAAATTGGATTAGACAAAAACTCGCTGATGGACTCACCTTTACAATAGATACTCAACTATACATAAGCAACTAAAATTATTAAGTCTCGGATATTTAGACATGAAAACCTGACCAACAGCAAAATACAATTTAAAAATAAATTTAATATGTTTGCGTAGTTCTCATTACACTACCTACAGAAGTCAACTACAGAGTGGACACAAAAACAAATGATGATGATGTCGAGCGGAACTGAAAATAGTCGATGTACCCATGCACTGTTAACATGAATTTACGCAGACATCGACAAGTACTCATTGTATGTCTGTAAAATCTCATTTTACAAATACTACTGCGCGGACACAATTCAAATATTATTTCTGGTCAACTAAGGGTTAAGAATACAAGTATCAAGAAATATAGTTATTCTGGCCTTAATGTAAATAACATTTTGTAGGGGACATTTGTGCTGTATACTTTTGATGTAGAAAGCATATTAGTTTATGGAAGTTATCATAACGATGTAACATTAAAATTGAGGTGCCGATGTTTATCCGACGAACAAAAGTTTACTCTATCAATTAATCGTGCATATAATTGTTATGTGTTACGTTAAATTAGTAAGAAATCGAAATAGAACAGACGAGACAAGCGCATACAAGCTGATATGATCGCATCGTCTTCTCCCCGTTGTCTTTGCCAGTCAATCACTTTCCTCATTAACCTCTCTGCATCTTCCAGGTTTTTCATATCCATGTAGCAACATGCTAACCGTTCTAGAGCTGCAACAAGAATGTGCCGACATTAAATACAAATACAAAAGTATCGCAACAATAAGTTAAATAACGCAAATATATTATACAACCGGGAGAAGAGCTGTCGAAATTGCTTGCAAACATTTTCTGCAAATAACATCTATTGTATGTACAGTGGAATTTGTAGAGTGATCTACTTCGTGTCACTTACAGAAATACAACTATCCTTACTATAACATGTTACATCGGCACTTTCCTAACTGCGTTTTTTCTTACGTTAATCGTGCAACGATTATGTCTACTGCAGTTGGAAATGGTAACCAATATGAAACCTTACTTGTATGAGTACGAAGCAAAAATTAATTTTATTTATTTGTATTCTAACTACCTGGTATAATGTGACTGTTACTGACATCGAAAAAGTAACTGCAGATTGTAAACAATTTTTCACTTTAATCGTTACTCAAAAATCTTAGTGACCTTTCTCTGATTCAAGCAAGTCTGGAATGCATCGTTGATAGCAAATAAACCCAGGACAAAAACTAGCGATGTTTTGTTTTACAGTTCGAAAACTCAAGATCGCTTTTAAATCCATTATTTTTATAGAATGTATGCACGCTGATTGGAGCGCCAACATTCTCCCGTCGCTTACGAAATCCTAGCATCTATAGTGACTAGACGTTTTCATTCCTCCACATAAAAGATCTGATCTCGCGATACTAACCTATAATTCCGTTAATTAAACAAAACTTTCTAACTCAATATTTTAATTTTGTCTTACCAACACCATATAAACTAGGAAGAGAACTGTCGTCGCCAAATGCTTGCAACACTTGTACGGCTTCTTCAAAGTATGGCTTTGCCATGTCAGGTCTACTCATTAGATCGTACGCATCACCAACATAAATCAGACCTAAAATATCAAATTGCAAAAGCTAAATTGTAATTATATGTTAAATTGGACTCACTGTTGCTCATTTCAATTGCATCGTTAATACTGCGAATGCCGAGTCGACGACGGATTTTCAATGTCTCTTCTGCTAAATGCTTGGCTGTTGGAATGTCGTGAAAATATTTTGCCAGCCTACAAGAAAACTTCAAGAGCTGTAGACATTCTTGTTGTATACATTTCGATTTCAAAATGTGATCACAAACGCTGTAAACGTGTGGAGTTAATGCAATCAACTTGCTGTTGTTGAGGTTGCGTTGTATTTCGTCAGAATTTGGTAACACGTCTTGCATACACTTTGTCAAACAAATGAGAAAAGGTAGCAATTTGTCTCTTCTCTTCATGTGGCTTACAACAGACTGCTGAATGAGCGCGTGAATGTCACACGTGCGTTCCTCGCCATTCAATGTGAGCAGAGAAAAGTTGTAGGACAACAAATACAGAGAGAATTCAAACTCATTTCCTCCGATCCTCGGCTCCCCGTCAACCATAACAGCTGCACGAATAACCTCAGTAGGAATG
The DNA here is from genome assembly GCF_963422355.1 of Corticium candelabrum. Taxonomy (NCBI): domain Eukaryota; kingdom Metazoa; phylum Porifera; class Homoscleromorpha; order Homosclerophorida; family Plakinidae; genus Corticium; species Corticium candelabrum. Next base: position 5,834,399 of record NC_085090.1, read on the forward strand.
GAGCTCGGGTCCATCAGAGAAGAAAAACTGAGAATTTTCTCTGCATCTTCGGACCTTCTTGCTACTTCCTCTAGATCAAGATCCCATTGCATCGGTGCTTCCCTGTCGACTGTTAGTCTTTCCTTCATAGTCTTCAGCTTCTCTTCATCACTCGTACAAATGTCGTACGATTTGGCCAGTGAGGCGACGTCGGCAGCTAAAAGTTGGTCGATCCGTGCAATACCCGAACTCGTTAGCTTGTGCTGTAGATGCTGCAATCCCCAACCATGTAATTTGTCCATTAAATCATCGACTGGATATTGCACGGTCCCCAATGACAGATTTTCTCTCATCTTCCTGCAAGTAACCCCTGTTTTCTTTGTCAATGTTGCCACACGTCGAATGGCCAGTGGCAATAGCTTCACCTGTTTCTCGGTCACAATGCCTTTGATCTCATTGTATTCTTCTTCTGACACCTTTTCGTCATCGTTGCATTTTCCAGCCCAAAGGCAGAAACACTCGACGGCTGCGTCTTCATTCAACTCTGGCAGTTGAATCACATTACCTTCTTGCATCAGCTCGTGATCTCTGCATCTCGTCGTAATGATAACGTGAACTTTCATGTTGCAAGGCGGAACAAATTGTTGGATAACGTTTAAATCATCACTGCTGTCGTAGATCAACAAAGCATTACCTCCACGTTGACTGACGAGATCAAAAAAGCGCGCATTTATTTCTTCCAATGATTGACTTGCAACGTTATCTCTCTCACAACTTAGAAGAACCATCTATTACAAATGCAATTTTAATAAAAATTTTTCAAACAATCATTTGATTGTTGTTTTACATATTTGTAAAGAGAATATCGTAAGGATGCGCTTGTTCTTGAGATGATAAAGAAAACTCCTCCTTCATACGAGTTTCTGTAAATCCTTGCATAGTTGGCTGCTACACATGACTTTCCCGCTCCCCCTGGAGCGCAAATGCACTAAAGCAAGTAGAACAATCGTCAAGCACATGCATGGAGTTGTTATTATAAACATTGATTGTTTGTTACCATCAAACGAAAATCACTAATGTCGACAATCTCTTCCTTTCCATGATCTCTTTCCCAGAAATAACGCGACAAGTCAGTGATAATTGCGTCTCGACCACAACTATGAGGAAAATTTCTTTTTTCCAGTTCAATCGGAAAATGTGCTTTAAACGACAACGTATTATAGTTATTGGCCTATACGGATTCAATAAAATTGTCGAACCTCTCCGCTGTCGATTTGCTTTGTGTTGTGGAGATTCTCGTGATACAAAACCCCTACTGGACGTTGCCTCGTTTCCTAATTGTGCAATTTCTTTAAACATTCAGTTAAGCAATTATAAAATTATAGTTTTAAATTAAAATATTATTAAACATCAAAAAATCTAACGATGCAAGTACTAAGTAGTATCCGTCATTTAATTAATTGAAATAGTAACTAAATATTTTGTATTTATTGATGATATGCTTACAATTCCAATAACGCCTTTTGTGTTAACGCTACATAATCTCTAAGTTCATTCTATATAAATAACTGCATGATAGAAAATTGCACCAGACGACAGAGGGGTGGAGCGAGGCATGGGATAGACCGGGCTATAGCCTCCTATCATTTATAGGTGTGGTCCTAAAATTGCAGACTGTAAATACGTGGGAAAACAAATCTGTATATAGCATATACATCACTCTTTTTCCAATCTGGATCTGCCAATGACTCTACCGTATCACTCGACTAGAAGCCAATAAAGTGGGCTTGACCATAAAATTGGGTGTGCTCGTAACATCGTGAAGTTCAGCCACCCGTTTCAAGGTCACGCTACGTCTCGGTCCGACTCAAGACATATGAATACCACGATTTGTCAACAACTATACCTGCTACGTACATTCGACACACTTTAGCATTGACTAATTAATTTAACTATCCTTACACCAATCGGAAACTCTATAGAAAGCGTCACAAGCTTGTCACCGACAGCTTTACACTACACCTACATTATCTACAATAACGTTCACTGACCTTGTTGAGATTGCCTAAATTGAATTTTAGTCGTTTGAGATTCTTCATCAACTAATTACAGTTAACATTAAGACGTGTGCTAACCAATCAGAACATTAAAATAAATTATTTACCAAAAAGAGGTTGTTTCACTGTCATCAAGTGCCTTAGAAAAGCAGCAGACGTGCTAGCAGCATACACATGAAAATAGTCTCCTTTGCTTGAACTAGAGCCATAGTCAGAGATGCCTTTGATGACAACTGCTTTGCCCGATACCCCCTTTCGCCTGAAGCTCTCAATGGCTTGTTTCATAAACGAGTAAGCTTCCATGTCTACTGCCTTCACCTTATTGTCGGCCACGCGTATTTTGTACGCACTCAACTCTGCCTTCAGGTTCATATGCTCGTGTGGCAACGAGAGCATGGAATCGACGATGCCTATGATCTCATCTTCACGCGGAAAACTAGCTTCATTGAATGCATAATCATTTCCTTCGTCAGTAGCAATGTACCTATGTTTTGCTGTTGGAGATGGACTAATCCAAGCAGATGACGATTTTATCATTGTGTCCAGAATTTCATCATAAGTGACACGAATCTTAGCATCACTCATCGTAGCCATTCCAGGTAATTTCTTGTCCACCATCTTGTACAATAGTTCTTCCTTGCTAATGCCGTCCTGCCCACTCTTGATCGCAAAGTCTAGGATGAGGTGTTGAAGATAACGAGGGCTCGGACGAACGGCGTTCTCTGGAATGTACTTCAACCAGACCTCAGAATCTGCGCGAACCAATTCATTGACTGACGTAAGGATACCTTTGTCGAGCTCACAGTATTGTGCTCTAGCCTGGAAATCTCCGCCTTCTTCCACCTTCCCTTCCATCTCTGCTGTCGTTCGTTTGGCGATGAACACACAACCGTGCTCCACGTGACCATGTCTGTTCTCCTCTCCAGCGCAGATCCCCGTCATCACCACTGCGGTAGCCGTGAAGTACTTGGCGAGATTGGAGAGCAACATTTGACTCTCGGTGGCTCCCATTTCGGTTTGTGCGACCACGCCCACCTTCGTTTCTGTAGAATTCCATCCTTCACACACTCTGACGTTGAGCCTGCTGAGATCGGTGAGATGTGCGTATTTGTTTTCAAACTTGCCGTTCGTTCCGTTCTCTAGAACTGCTATGGCAGCCTGTAGCTCCCACTCCGAAGCGCATACGACGAGAACGTTCAAATGATCTTGAATATCAGCCATGACCGAAGATCGTTGCAAGCACCCTAGTTCAGTGCTTGAGTTGAGTTTCAATTTGCATACAAATCTAACGAAGATCGTCGAAACTCACGAGACTCATTCACTCCTACTCTACCTAATTAACTAAAGCCCAATCCTGTTGAGGTTGTGTACCTCTATACCATGTGCATTTCTTTAGATCTTCAACCAGAATCGGTGGAGCTCAGCCATCTAGAGGCTGTATTCATGGATTATCTGGTTGAGCTCCACCGAATCTGGTTGAAAACATAAAATACTACTTTAGATAGACCTCACGCGGTAGAGGTCCACAACCTCAACCGGACTAGCGGGTGGGGAATAGGAAATGCGTTCTATAAAGTCGTGTCTGCGGTTTCATTATTTTCTCCTACCGAGCTCCGTTTTGCCGTCGGGCTCGCTTAAAATTAAGTCAACTAACCACTGGGTTTAAAAACTCTAAAATGTATACGTCGCTTTTGCGGAGAAAAATTTCAAGAAAGCAGCAGCAAAAAGTTTTAATGTGTGTATGATTGGGAAATAGTAGAGACTAACTTTTTATGTTGACTTGTAATTGAACATGGATTGTGTACCAAAACGTCATCGTTTGCATGGATGGCGCAAAGAAGAAACCGCTGGAAAGTGGTAGTTGTACTGACCCAATAAACTGTACATGTTGATATACTAATTAACAACGTATCATCTCAGTACTGTTTAATTATGTACATATATATCACTCAACTCCCAAGAACACCCATTGCTACGCCACTGAGTATATATACGTTCAACTAGCACGAATAACGATGAGAAAAAACCGTTGGCCACAAGAAAATGCACATACGGGGATTGAATGCTAAACAGACTCCTCCCATCTGACACGTGCAAAAACCGCAAGCATAACTTATTAATATCAACGTCTTGCGCAATCTTCTTGTCTTTGTTCGCATGCTATTCGTGGACACAAGCACACGGTATATAAAGCCAACGTTCCCTTTTCATCAACTTATCTCGTTGTACTAACGTTTTCTTTTCTAGGTGGTTGGACGGAGCGTGTCAGACATCGTCGACGGTCGGTTCTCCCGTTTCTAGAACACGGACTGACGTCCTACTGTCAGCAGTCTCTTTGTCTCCGTCACCTATAACGACAGGACAGACGGAGGTGTCGCTGGAAGACGACAGGTGAGCAGCAGCGAGCATTTTTGTTGGCTTGTCCCAATGGGCTCTTCCCTACTTGCTACATTCAATGTATTTTCTGCGTGCCAACTGCTACATGTGCTAATTAAGAATTAGTGTGGAATTGATTGTTTTGATGGAAATTTTAGTTTGTGCATACAAATTGATTGACATTGATTGTGTTTTTGTTGTCAAACACGTAGAGCTTCCTGTTTGCAGTTTGTTATGGTATGAATGGTGTTAGGAGTTGAAAGAATGGTATTAGGTATTAGGTGTAGTATTAGCGCATTAGACTAGTTGGACCCCAAGGCTTATAATGTTTCATCCCGTATGTAAGTAATATACTTACCACGAGGTTCATCTGAATGAGACTCGGCATGCAACATCCGTGACACCACATGGTGACAACAAGTGGGATCGAAGTTAGCAATGGCAGCTTCCACATTTCCGACTCCTGAACCGTTCGATTTTAACCATCGGGAACAATGGACGCGATGGATCAAGCGATTCCTGAGATATCGCGAAGTGACAGGTCTGTCCGACAAAGCAGGCGAAACCCAGATAGCGACACTCATTTACTGCATGGGCGACAGAGCAGAAGACGTCCTGGCGTTGCTGAATTTCACAGAGGACAAGAGAAAGGACTTCAACGTGGTAGTCACAAAGGTTGAAGGGCATTTCATAAAGAAACGCAATGTAATTTATGAAAGACTGTGTTTCAGTCATCGTGTTCAGCATGAAGGAGAACCCGTGGAGAACTTTGTTACCTCCACTGAAGCCTGGAACAAAAGCTTGGATTCCACATCGACGACAATATGGCGAGATAAGCTTGGAGCCAAAGAACAGATCTTACATGGTACCAACTCCATCAGGTCAAGTCCGACGAAATAGAAAACACCTGTATCCCATCCCAACTGGCATATCTGAGTCAACCGACCAACCAGAAGTTCCACAGCAAAACCAGTCAGTCGAACAAAGCGAGGCTACTCCTGGAAAGTCCACAACTGGAATCTGGAACCACCACATGAGGTCAAAGAAGCAGCCTACAACTCTGACAATTCACAGCGCGAGTCCACGTCGATTGAGAACCCGTTTGAAAGACAGACAGTGTTGCGTTCAGGTAGAGTTAGTCGTCCCCCTCAGCGTTTAGATCTTTAGAAGGGGAGATGTAGTATTAGCGCATTAGACTAGTTGGACCCCAAGGCTTATAATGTTTTATCCCGTATGTAACTAATATACTTACCACGAGGTATATCTGAATCAGACTCGGTATGCAAAATCCATGACACTACATTAGG
>NC_085090.1:5845117-5855117 GCF_963422355.1 Corticium candelabrum
TAGTCTAGGTCGTCAAATGACGACTAGAGCAGACAAACGCTAGTTTATAATGGCTTTCTCAGTATGCAGGCAGATAACTTTACTGTACTATAAACATGCGCCGCTTTGACGCTCATATTCGGACATTTGTCCTACACTGACATGTACGTTTACTGCCAGCATCGTGCCGTAAGTTGACAAACAGCTCATATCCCGGATAATGAAACTGCGAGTGCAAGAGCCATCTCAGAATTCCGACAAAGTAAAGGTGTGACTAGGAGACAATTGTAAATCCAGTATGTCGAAATAGGTAGATGTGATTTTAGTAGCAAGAAATGGACATCTTCCACAAGATATGTGGAAGAAACCCTGTCTTGTTTTGATAAAGAGAGATGGTATGCATTTATTTGCTAATTCAATTAGCTATCACTATTGTCTTTCTTGCCTCCAGGAAGATGTTTAGCTCTGTAAATCTAGCATGTCGTATCCATTGGCTCAGCGGTAATGTGTGTCAGTTGCAAGCTATTGTGGTAATACTGCGCTGTATGCTTGCACTGCACTGAATTCCAGAAGGTCCTACAAAATGGCGGCATACCGCTAAACATCGTGATTGATATCAACATGACGTCCTAGACCAAAAATTTTGACAACCTAAAATTTTTGGAATCTCGTCAAATGATGACAACTAGTTGGATCGATTTTTTGAGCTTCGATACATGTATGTTTATGTTAAGGGTCACGTCGGGTTGGGTAGTTGTAGGTACTTCAATGTAGGTATCCAAGACGCGTGTGTGTGCTTGCCAGTGCTGTGTGTGTGTGCAACAGCTGTCAGTGTAGTTGCTTTGCATGAGCCATGCCTAGTGGTTAGCACTTTATTGCTTTTTCATTATTTTATAGCAACAGTTGAGGATAAGACTGCGGATTTCATACAGTGTGGATGGATCCTCTGTGACTGAACAAGGTGAGATTGGCGAATTTCCACCAGAAGTTTCTTAGTATTGTGAGTAAGGGTGACTGTTAGTTTATACTGCTAGTCGATCATCTTGCTTGTTGTGTGACTGTTGTTGTGTTTTGAGGTCAATTTGTTGTAGATTATTGGGTAGATGGTACTTGTAGCTTGGCAGCTGTTGTCAATAAAGTGTCAATAAAGTGCTTTCAAATTCTATTTTGCTACAGTGCCACAGTGGAAATAGACGCGTCACAGTTTAGTCTAGCACACGCTAGGGGTTGGGCTGTTGGTCACGTGATTCATGCAGGAGTACACTATCGCTCTATAGTGACTGTATTGTCGACGATTTGGATTGTGTAGAAAGGAGATGTAGACAGTCACGTCGAGACACGTTAGAATGTGACAGGTAAGCAAACTGGCAGTCTGCTCTGCATGTAGTTAGGAAACAGGCTTCCAACGGGTGAATTATCGTAATTGTGTGCATTTCTCTCGACTTGACATTTACGTGTGGACTAAATTATAATAGTGCTAGACCGTGTTACATCGCGAAAGTATTTCATTGATAGGCTAGACCGCTAGCATACACTGTAGTCTCGAGTACCCAACATTGTACACAACCTTTACCGCATGCGATGTCGACGCTCTCACAAGCTGCCAGAGTGCCTGGATCTATCTTCAAGCTCATCCGCTCCCAAAGCCTGTAGAGGTCTGGCATGAACAGGATACAACCTCAATGGGAAGAGCAGTTCGGCAGCAGTGGGTCAGCCACGCCCCAGCGCGGTAGCGGACATGGGGGTAGCGTACTATCGCATGTGCATTCCGTCATGTGGAGGTTTTTTGGTTCAATCATTTCTGCTGTTTTGCAGAAAATAGCAATGTGTCACATGTATTTACCGCATCACTTAGTCGTGCAGTCCGAGTTGTCTCTAGCTGGTCTGTTGACGCTACGGTAGTTATAATGTCGTATATATCACTCTACGCTCACAGGTATGCCACAATCGTCAGCCCGGGATTGCAACCTGCGTAGCAGTCAGTACCGCTACTTATCTGACCTCTTGGCCATCAACAGCTGTAGTCTTTTTTGGTCGTATACCGCGGCCAGACTCGGTCTTGCATCTCACCACTAGAGGTGGTATCATGGCGTCGGGAGCTCGGGTCTCACGTGGACCAGTTCTTGCTAACTACATACTGGATGGCCTAACAGACGGTTTCAGGATCGGCTTCGCCTACGGCTATGCCAAGTGTAAATCAGCAAAACGAGACATTCAATCGGCTACTGCAAACTCGCCGGTCGTCGACATCTACCTCAGTGCTGAGGTTGTAGCATCCCGTGTGTTCGGTTCATTGGATCTTGGCGTGTCAACAGTTGAGGTCAGCCCGATCAGTTTCGTACCCTAAGAACCACCAACCCGGGCGCTGGCACCTTATCGTTGCTCTTTCTTTACCTCGTCTGGCCAGTGTCAACGAAGGCATCGCTACGAACCTTTGCTCTTTGTACTATGTTCGTGTCGATGAGGGAGCGGGGTGTCTTTTGCAGTTGGATCCTAGAGCACTGATAGCTAAGCTCGAAATAGAGAGTGCCTACGGCCAAATCCCGGTACACCCACATGACCGCCACTTGTTGGGCGTGGTCCAGCTTGACCGTGCTCTTCCCTTCGGCGGTCAAAATATTCTCGGCCGTGTCAGACGCTCTAGGGATCATGCATGTATTGCAGAGGTATCATCTCTGGTATTCACTACCTAGACGATTTTCTTTCTTCGGAGGGGCGAACTCCATCGAGTGCGCCGTGAACTTGGCTACTCACGGCACACGGCTGTTTGAACTATGCAGGGGCGTACCGTGGCCATTGGAAGTGGGGGGGCTGAAATACCCGAACACTGACACGCCCCTTTGACAAAAACAGTTTCGTCTGTTTTTTGTACTTCTGGTTTTGCTGATGAGACGACATGGTGTCAGTGAAGTAGTGTTGATCACGGAAACCGATGTCTGCAGCCTAGTGTGAGACACGCATGCTCGGCCTCGAACATCCAGACTGTAAACAGACGCGCACGTTTACAAAAAGCTACGTAACGCTAGTTTTCACCTGACAAAATGGGAAACGTCCACAAAAACTGGGGGGGCTATAGCCCATTTAGCCCATGCCACGGTACGCGCCTGAACTATGCGAGGCCGCGCAACTTAGTATTTGCGCATGCTCAGTTAAAAAGACCGGTTTTTGCTGGAGTAATGTGTATCGGCATTTGCGCACAGATACTGAACAGAGCCTAGGCTGTTTTTAGGGTATGACCACACAATCGGGTAGTGTCGCTATTTGAGGAAGATCTCTGGAAATCTTGAAGATCTTTGTGGCATGAGAAACGACACATTTTTCGTCGTCCTATTTTCCCGGGTTCTCCGAGTTTTACGAGGACTTTTGCTGTAATTCAGTTATTTTTGTTTACTAGAATTCAGTTTGTGAGAGATCCTACCGATGTACGCCTCGCCGTAATGGAATAATCGAGACCCAAAGATGGCGGAGTCAGGTTGTTTGTTCGTTTCTATTCTTACCCACAGCGCATTCTACAGACCTCTACCGCTCTCAAAGATGTCAATTGTAGTTTCTGCCTTTCGCTTTTTGACTATTGGCCGATGCCGTGTGACCTGTGGCATGACCATCTGTACTGTAGTGATGCTAATTGTGGGCTCTTGATGTGTTTCTTGTATAACTGCGGGCATTGGGGACAGCCATGCAAGGGAGACAAATACAAATGTTGAATGGCACACTTCTTGCACATTAAATGGTTGCATTGGAGTTCAACTGGAATATTAGCAACTTTTTCACACAGGACACTTGAACAAGTCAAACAGGTACAGAACTGACTTAAATTGGTTGAAATGAGATAGTTGGATTGCTTGAATAAAGTCTCCTGAACATATATGGCTTCTGGTGCTACTGTTTCTATTTGTTGGATTAGGTCATTCAATTTGATTGCTGACTGACCTGTAGGAACAAGCTGATTCTTTTTACTCTTTGGGTGGTTTTCCTCCTTTCTTCTGTTGCTGACAACTGGAGCAGGTGCTGCAGTTTTCTGAGTGCACCATCCACTCTTTGCAGAAAGGTACAGGAATAGAGGCTCCTTGCCTCTTTGTAAATCAATGCATCGCTAGATGGCAGCGGACACAGAAATTGGTAGGATGCACTGAAACATTATCTGCTCCAACATCTATCTTGTGCAACTGGAGAATCCTGTTTTGTGGTCTAGACATTTGTACTGATGTCCTCTCGTTTGAACCTGGGGCCATATTGCCTGCGAAGCTCTCGTACGGAAATGATGTGATTCACCATATATAGACTGACAACACTTTTATACTCGTTAACTGTTTCTGTAAACGTCTTATGTAGTGTGTCTTATGTAGTGTATGGAGTAAGGAAAGAGCACGAGAGAGTGATGAGGTAAAGAACTGCTACACGCGTACCATTCAATTTCCAGGAACCATTGTTGGTACACCATTAGCAAGTTTTGTGGCAAAGTTCATTTTACCATAGATATGATTTACTTACATCTCAAGTTGCTAGGCATAATTTCTCTAGGCTCGTGACCTAGGACTTGTCATATCTTAGTGCTATAACTAGTATAAAATGACCATGCTTTCGTTCTTGTGTCATCATAGTTTATTTGTCCGTATTCCCTGTCTCTGACGTTGATTATTTCGTCGCTCGTACAAATCTGCAGTCGATCCTTGCACAGAAGTTCTCAAGGAGACCATTTCTTGTGTACATGTGTACGCTAGCCTGTCCTCGCGGTCAATTTCCTTATATATCCTGCAGAGGTGAGTGGCAGCATGTGTCTGTGTTTGCAGTCGTCGGCTGTATGACATGTTTCATACTGTTGTTTCCCAGAAGGGAGAGGTTCATGCAAACTAAAGCGCCTTTCGACGACGATGTCTCATGATCTTCGCTCTACTCGTTTTCTCATCGGTTAGCCGTTGCCTTGCGTTGGATCAATTAGCTGCACTTTTTGCATCAAAAAGCAAGGTGGAAGCACCCTTGTAGGCGAGTTCTGTCTCAGCTGACCATACTTTCAGTCAGCTAGGAGCCAAGTCTCGTGTCAAAAGACTCGATTCTGTACCGTTATTTCTACATCACGAGGCGTACACAAAAGCCGAGCTACGGTGACTGTGGTGTCTCACATGAGTCTTGTTTGCGATCATTGTTATGTCTGCAAATACCCGGAGGTATGAAATAACAGTGAAAGCGGCCTCTGCAGTTATCATGGAAGTGTCACTCATTTAGAAACGTGCTATGAGACTTGCAATCTATACCGTTGAAAACTGAGTTAATTAGAGCTGAGTAGGGACACTTGGTCGAAGGAAGACAACAAGAAGTTTGCTCACACATAAACTAATGTAGATAGGAGAAAGCTCTTACTTATATATTGCTAACTGGAAGTTCATCTAGACCACAATCTGGAAGTGAATGCTTGCATTACTTTGAACTTTTAGCACTTAGGTCTTAATCGTCCAACTACGATGACGACTTTCATTTAGTCTGGAAGTGAATCTTTATTTAGTGCACTTGTATTACTTTGAATTTCCAGCACCTATTTAAGTCGTCATCGTCCAGTTACGATGACGTCTATCATCTAACTAAAACAACAATCTGGAAGTGAATCTTACATGTAGTGTCCTTGCAGTGAACTTTGAGCACTTAAATCTTTATTGTCCAGTTACAATTACGTCTTTCTACGTGTAGCATCCTTACGTCATACACTCCACATAACATCGTCTAGAGAAACACTGTACTGTACCATAGACTTCGATCACTGTACCGCAAGTAGTCATTACGCCCCCGTATCACAATTCTTTATACGAGGTTACGCAAATAAACGCAGATCATCGTCGGTGTGGCGTGTTACTTGTTCCCACACGTTCAGAAAATATTTTGGGCTCTCTTGAAGCCAGCCAAATGACAAACCGACGAGGTTATGAGGCCAAGTGTCTGAGACTTGAGGTTGGGTAAGAGTACTACAGAAAGACGGTCGATTTACATTCGTAGGAGAACAGCAGACATCGTTTCATAGTCTACAACAAGGTAGCTGTGCAGCACTTTCATTCTACGTGATGCCTGCTTGCCTGAACATCTAGGTTTTTGTTGGCAGCCTAATTCGCATTGGTACGGCTTTCTGTTTGCTTACAGTTTGTTCTACTGCTGCTGTAATAGAAGTTGAACTGCTAATGAGCAATCTGGCTTAGTTTAGGTCTCTAGGAAAGTTGACAGACGCACAACTCAAAAGGTTCCGTCATCGCGTGTCATGTGATCACGTGGGATATCGTAAGCTATTGGGCCAATGCTGCGAGATAACATGTTCACAATGTATGCCTTATGTCTCAGTAGTTTGCATGGTGCGTTTTTAGCCGTTTTGAGTGCTCTGCCGACTACAGAGTTAGCAAGCTCGCTGTACTGACGTCTGTGCCACGCCCCTAAATTTTGTTGACGTGCGGCTGCCTAACGGCCCCAGTATGGAGAGGCAAACAAGTGCAGTTGGAGTTCTGTCATACTGCTTTATCTTTTAGAGTTATCAAAACTTCCCCGGGCTGGGGGGGCTAAGCAACTTCATAAAGAAGCGTCTTTTGGGGGGTTGGCCGACGGACTATATGAGTCATGGACTGTTTGATACTTATCTCAAACCACTGCGTTTCGACCATGAATGTACATTGCATGTAAACCTTGCTCACATGTGCTGCAATACCTCATTTAACTTAGAGTCCATGATAATGAGTGATTGCCTTGTCACCGCAATGTAAGTTCAGGATTGCTTGTAAGCCGCTGTTATACTAAGCGATATCGTATATTTACGGTAGTTTCTGCGCGCTTACATTCGTTTTCATGCGCTTAGACACGGTCGGACTTAAATGTAAACTTGTGTAAATATACTTTACACAACGTTTTCACTCACACATTTCGTGTGAGTCACACATAATGTGCATGCAACGTGTACATGCGGCCTCAATATGTAGTGAAGAACCCAAGATTACAGGGGCGTATATGGAGCATTTAATGAGTCGGTTCTTTTAGTGCTTTAGTTGAGTCCTTCGAGTCAAAGTCAACAATGTCATGCTGTATCCTAATTATTCTACTTATTAGCTACCAGGTCTATAGAAAGACTTTGGTAAATATATATACATATATATATATATATATATATATATATATATATATATATATATATATATATATATATATATATATGTATATATATATATATATATATATATATATATATATATATATATATATATATATTATTACGGTCAAAGGACTTTTGGAGTCTAAAGCTGCTTACATCAGATCGATCTAGCTACATCTGGAACGTGAGACCCAGGTCAGCACTTTAGCAGTTACAAGCTCCGCATCTAAGGATGCCGTTGCCATGGTGATGATGCTAATTGTGGTACTGTTGTCACCAGGCCTGGCCTGGATGTCTTTAATACTTGGCATTTATGGCTAACTTAGTCTAAGGTCTGCAGGATCGACGCAGATAAACAGTTATTAAACACTGGATAGCACATTTGTAATCATTGATTTAATTAATAAAGCTATTTGCTCGAATTCGCCTGATTTTTCGACTTTTGGACTTGTTTCTATTATTTTAATGGTAATGAAGTGGTACCGGAGACCACTTTTGGAGCCACAATTTTGGCACCGGCTATGAATAGAGCCGGCAAGTCATCTGGAGCAAATATTGCATGTACATTGGTCTTATATATACGAGGTAAGAGCAGACCTCCGACTGAAGTGGGCCAGTTCGATCGCATCCCTCGAGTCCCCCCTAGGTATGCAGCTGCATGGATTAGATACAATAATATGTTTACGAATCACGCTTTCGAAAACTTGGGGTTAACGACTGCCTTATATATAGCTCATAGTATACGTGACGCCATTGTGCTGTCTACGCGAAAACTAAAAAAAGATGTAAGAAGATGATTACTAGGGCGACTTAGCGTGCGCTAGAAGTCGTGGATAGATAAGGGCACTAGAGAGCTTAGAGACGTTCTATAGAGACAAGCTAAAATGATTAGCCCCGGTGTAAGCATGGTCATAATTTGACACAGTTCTCGCATTGCCATACAAATTCTGCTTGTATACATACGACAACAGAATATATCTTCTAATCAATAACAATGTTCATCGTTAGCTGTTCATCTCATCGATAATTATTGCAGTGTGTGCATATTTAGTGGGTGCGTGGGGTATACACAGACCCAGACTAACCTCGTGCGCCATGCAAAACAGTTGCATTAATTTTAACAAGAACACAGGCAGACGGCCATTCTTTATTAATAAGCAAAGTAAGAATATCATATCAGTCACTTGCATTTTCATTCTGCCCTTGAATTTCTTGTTTGAGACACTCGGCTAGCAACAAAGTAGTAGAAAAGAGTGATCTGTTCCTGTCAAATGAATGTATGACATGTTTTCTCACCTTCCCCAATTTTGCTGTGCCCAACTGGGAAAATCGTCTTTCGTATCTCAAGACATTTCTTTACATGCAGACTGGATTGGGAAGCTTCTTTCATAGCAAGAAACGACGTAGCAAGGTAAAAGTGACCTGCACACGTACAATCAGATAGACACAGAAAACAAACGACGAAAAGAGATCAACGCACAATCTGCGGTGTGATGACTAGTAGGTAGTGTGTCTTGCAAAAATGATAAGGAAGATTGCAAATGGGTTATAGACGCTTCAAGTCTTGAGGCTTTCATTTCATACGAACCTAACCTCATCGTACCTACACACATTCACATTACAACCAGCTGATGTGACTAGGATCGATAATCAATTAACTTACAAATTGCGATTTCAAGGGGATTTGGAGAATTACTTTCTTGGTCTATTTTTAGTGCTTTCAAACACAACTTTATAGCTTCTTCATGACATCCTTTCTCGTCATGGTCGCGAGACAAGTAATATAAATCTAATTGTTAATTCGATTTTGTAGCAATTCAACCACCCATTGAAACGAACTGTAAACTAACATGTAGCAATATTTTCGTCTCGTTGAGGTGATTGATCTTGCTGTTGCAGCAATTGTCTTGCTTTCTCATGCCACGAGATGGCTTCATCGTAGTTTCCTCGTGATCGACAACAATTTCCCAAATTGTTCATATCTGTAACATGGTAAGTTGCATGCAGTTGCGATTAATAAAATTCTAACACAATATATATGGTAGACTCTCGTTATATATCATAATTAATATAAATAGATTTGTTAGAATGTTATAATGAGTAAGCGATATAGTGTGTGTCTGAACATATAGTCTGTCAGTGGAATGGCTTCAACTTTTTGTCTCATAACAATATTTATAGCAGGGGCGACATGACATATCCAGGGGAGCTAAGGAACTCTCGACTTTGAGCACAAAATTTATTTTGTAAGCACACCAGAGACATGAATAGATACTCTAAAGCAGACAATAGACTCGTAGTTCCTAGAATGGGATGCCCTGCCTCGCCCTCAAATGCGAGTCGCTCCGCGGTCCCTTTATCACGAGGCGACATGTTAAGTGGAAAATGGAGAAAAGATACAGAATAAAACGTGCATAAACTCTATAGTATGCCACGCTTTCTACCTGTATCTCTAGCTAGAACGCCATTGATAAACGGCTAGTCATGTGGTTTCAATGTTCCGTAATATTCTTAGCATCAGGTGGCTAAACACATTCTCAGGATTATCGTACCAAGTTGGAAACAAAACGAGACAGCTGCACGTCAAACCAATAGATTTAGCATCTAAAATGATCACGTGATGTTTTGTGAGTAAGCGCGGCCTTACAGATCATTACGACAGTCTAGAAAGAAAGTCTAGACTACTGTACTCACACACGATCAATTGAGGATGTGATGACGGTAATGATACGCTTGCAATATCCAACGCTTCTCTTGCCAATTTCCAAGCTTCATCTTTTCTGTCAAGTAAATCGTACGTAGAGGAAAGTTGAGATACAGCTAGATAAACCTGATAATATTAATAAATATGTATTTATATCTTTTATGACTCACGATTTCTTACCACGTGCCAAGGACGGATGA
>NC_085090.1:5860117-5877617 GCF_963422355.1 Corticium candelabrum
CGCCTCACTGTATTTCCCCCCTTCTTCATATGTGAGAGCCAGGTTATTTAAAGCTAAAAAAACACAATTATAGCATTTAATTCTGTGTAAAGTAATATAATCTAGATTCTTTCATTATAACCCAGACTATTGAATAATTATCATGTTTGCCTTCTTTTTCCGCTTGTTGTTGTCATCATGTCTAATATTTTAATTTGTAACATCTCATCTTTTGTAATAAATTTTGTTATCAAACTTTGCTCTCAATTAATTCTTGCTTGGTAGATTACAGATAAATAAATATCAATATATTCCTTCTATTCATGTTCTCGAATTAGAAATTCCGACCACTACACAACGTTAGTAATACTTACTTCTCAGTTCTCGGTTACTCGAGTAAATGAGAAGTCCATATTGTACGTACAGCACTTTGTATATGTTTTTCTGTCGCATGTCTAGTTACACTACTGTTTTCATCCTCCATTGATGCATCATTATTAAATTGGATTATTTGAAGTGCGTCATTTAGTAATGATTGAAGTCGTAAAGTACATTTACTAATGTAATAAATTGCTGTCCATTTCTTCCACTTGTCATGCATGCACACTGTTTTCGTAAAACTTTGTAAATAGAGAATTATAGAACACACTTCTTTACCTACAGTTGCGCCCATTTCAATGTTCGTGTAAACAGCAAATTCTATTCTCAGCCATAAATCTTACAAAATATTTTGTAACAGGGATCACTGTCGCACAGAGCGCGCATATTCTACTGTATACCGTTACGACAGTAGACTGATGATAATATAATTAGGTTGGGTACATCACTTTGCAACAGTCCATGTTTTTCTACCTCTCCCAACCTACAGCAATTCCGTTTCCATCAGGATTTCTTCGTTGACTGTTCAAGCTTAGGATGCTGCAGGTGTTTATCCAATTTTCATCGGTATTTCCTCAAGTATGGATTACATATGCGAGAAACATTCGAATTTGTCAATTTAACTTTTGGCTTCCAACATTGCACGATACTAAACTGTAGGCAAACTTTCTTATTACTCTGCTCAATTCACCTCTTCTGGAGTCTGTCCTACTGATTCCTAAACAGCAAGGCAAACACCTTGTCAATTTGGCGTGGCAACCCAATGCGTCAAAACCAGACGTTACTGGTTTAATTAATAAGCAAAATTCTGATCCCACCACAAGACTATATAAACTTTCGTTTTTACAAGAATTACCGTTGGTCAATCGATTTTAATCTAATTGCTTTGTATATATTTATATGATATCAACATTTCATCAGATTTTTCATTCCTTAATATTCTAGTATTCTGGACGGAAAATAGTGTAATTTATAGACAAGGCCCAATAAACAGTAAGCTTGCTTTACAAAGGCACATGCAAGCAGAAAGTGAGATATCGTCTCACAAACTCACTACATACTAAAATTTCGTTTACGTGCTATCGGGCGCCGGAATGTGGTATCAAACACTGGACTTTTTGAAACAGCTCTACATCATCGCCGTCAACAAGCTGCCCGAAAACGTCCTTCATCTTAAACCTCATGTCTAGTTTGGTTAAGTTGGATTAGATGAAAAACTCGCTGATGGATTCACATCCACAATAGATACTCAAAGAAATCAGTCAAAAGACTGGCAATAAATAATATTTGCTAGAATGACACACTAGTTTTCAATTACGACTGTAAGAACCGCTGGCTGCAGACGAAAACATGTATACTATAGATAAGCAACCAAAATTTTGATGCTCGGATATTTAGACATGAAAACTGGACCAACTGAGAAATTAGAATTTAGAAATGAATGTAATAGTTTGTGTAGTTCTGATTACAATACCTACAGACGTCAACTAGAAAATGGACACGAAAACAAATGATGATGACGTCAAACGAACGGGAAAACAGTCGATTTACCACATTTACTGTTAACATGACCTTTGGGTCATCAACAAGTACTCATTGTATGTCTGTAAAAACCTATTTTACAAATATCACTACCTGTGCGCAATTCAAATATTATTTTGGTAAATTAAGGTTAAAACTGATCGAGGGAATACGACTGTCAAGAACTTTAATTAGTCTGGCTTTCATGTAAATAACATTTTGTACAAGAGACTTGCGCTGTATACATTTGATGTACTAAGCATATTAGTTTACGGAAGTTATCATAACGATGTAACATTAAAATTGAGGTGCCGAATTCTATCCGACCAACAAATTTTACTCTATCAATTAAGCATGTAGCAAATTGTGTGTGTTACGTTAGTTAAATTAGTAAGAAATCGAAAATTAGCAGACGAGACGAACGTATACCAGCTGAAATACGCGCATCGTCTTCTCTCCGTTCTCTTTGCAAGTCAATTCCTTTTCTCATCAGCCGCTCTGCATCTTCAAAGTGTTTCATTTCCATGTAGCAAGATGCTAAACGATGAAGAGCTGTAACAAGAATGTGGCGACATTAGTACAAATACAAAAGTATCACAACAATAAGTTAAATAACGCAAATAAATTACACAACTGGGAGAAGAGCTGTCGACCTTGCTTGCAAATTTTTCTGCAATTTAATATCAATTTTATTGACAGTGTAATTTGTAGTGTGATCTAATTGGTGTTACTTACAGAAATACAACTATCCTTACTATAACATGTAACATCGACACTTTCCTAACTGCGTCGTTTCTTACGTTAATCGTGCAATGATTATATTTCCTGCAGTTGGAAATGGTAAATAATATGAAACATCACATGTACGTGTACAAAACAACAATTAATTTTATTTATTTGTATTAACTGTAACTACCTGGTATAATGTGACTGTTACTGACATCGAAAAAGAAACTGCAGATTGTAGACAATTTTCACTTGGGTCTTTCGGCATTTCACGAGAGTACAAAACGTACGCTTTTTATCTTCCCCCTCCCCCTTCACAAGAGCATACGCGAAAACTGCTGATTTAATTTTCATACAACTGTCTGAACTGCAGACGACGTCTACATCGTGAGAACACGAACCAGCATAAGAAACCTACGAGCAGACTAGAGGATACAGAAACAACAATGTACCTTTAATTGCTGTCTAAAATACAACGTAATATTTGTCTTCGTCGTCATCTCTAGTTTCCGAAAACGTTCTCTCAAAATGGAATCCTTCTTCCAAAACTCCTGTGCCTTCCTGACAGCCTCTTGCCGGCCGTAAATGGTATTTAGATAAACAAAAGCGTTGACGAAATACTGATAGGCATTGACAGGGTGCGCATGGACAGAGCTTGCTCAGTTGGACAACTCTGACAACTTCCCTACGTTCTTCATCAAGACCCGCGGCGAAAATGGAAACCCAGATATAGATCATTAACCTGGATGCGGCGGACTGCTAGCAGTAGCAGTAGTAGGTATTAATGTAATCGCTGTTGGTTTGACCAAGCAAATCTGCCATTGAACTAACACGGTGAAAACGTCCTACGCAAGCGTTACAACCGTATTCTTCCAAAGCGTACGCCTGGTTTCACCCCTTCTCCCTAGCGTACGTTTTGTACGCAAGTGAAACCGCCGAAATATGTGGACGACCCCTTAATTAATAATCGTTGTCGTGACCTATAGTTAGTTTTATGGCACCATCGACAAACGTTTGACACGGAGGAAAACAAACATTTCGTCACTATTGCCTGACTAGACTTTTGTCAAATAAATAAAGATTTGCAATGTGTAACGTCACCTGCTGGTTACGAGAGCTCCACAGCTCAAGAGTGATCACACTAAGCAAGCAATCCATTTTAACATATAAACGCTAGTGACCTTACTCTGATTCAAAAAAGGTTATAATGCATCGCTGATAGCAAATGAAATAGGAAAAAAACTAGCGATGCTTTGTTTACAGTCTGAAAACTCAAGATCACTTGTGAATCCATTATTTTTATATATGGAGCGGTAAAAGTCTCCCATACGAAATCCTGGCAATAAGAGTGACTAGACGCTTTCTTTCCCCCGTACGAATCATCTGACTTCGCGATACTAACCTATTATTGCCTAAATTAAACTTACTAACTCAAAATTTCAAACTCGTCTTACCAACTGGATATAACTTAGAAAGAGAAATGTCGTCGCCAAATGATTGCAACACTTGTACGGCTTCTTCAAAGTATGGCTTCCCCGCGTCAGGTCTACTCATTAGATCGTACGCATCACCAACAGAAATCAGACCTAAAATATCAAATTGCAAAAGCTAAACTGTAATTATATGTTAAATTATACTCACTCTTGCTCATTTCAATGGCATCGTTAGTACTGCGAGTGCCGAGTTGACGACGAATTTTCAATCTCTCTTCTGCTAAATGCTTGGCTGTTGGAATGTCGTGTAAATCTGTTGCCAACAAACAAGAAAACTTCAAAAGGTCTTGACATTCTTGCTGTATACATTCCGATTTCAAGATGTGATCACAAACGCTGTAAACGTGTGGAGCCAATGCAATCAACTTGCTGTTGTTGAGGTTGCGTTTCATATCGCCTTCAGAATTTGGTAACATGTCTTGCATACACTTTGTCAAACAAATGAGAAAAGGCAAGAATTTGTCTGTTCTCTTCATGTGGCTTACAACAGACTGCTGAACGAGCGCATGAATGTCACACGTGCGTTCCTCGTCATTCAACGTGAGCAGAGAAAAGTCGTCGGACAACAAATGTAGAGAGACCTCAAACTCATTTCCTCCGATCCTCGACTCGCTGCCACCCATCACAGCTGCACGAAGAATATCAGTAGGAATGGCGCTCGTGTCCATCAGAGAAGTAAAACTGAGAATATTCTCTGCATTTTCGGATCTTCTTGCCACTTCCTCTAGATCGAGATCCCAATGCATCGGTGCTTCCCGGTCGACTTTTAGTCTTTCCTTCATATTCTTCAGCTTCTCTTCATCACTCGTACAAATGTCGCACGATTTGGCCAGTGAGGCGACGTCGGCAGCTAAAATTTGGTCAATCCGTACAATACCCAAACTCGTTAGCTTGTGCTGTAGATACTGCAATCCCCAACCATGTAATTTGTCCTTTAAGTCATCGACTGGATAACGCGCGGTCTCCAATGACAGTTTTTCTCTCATCTCCCTGTAAGTAACCCCTGTCTTCTTCGTCAATGTTGCAACACGTCGTATGGCCAGTGGCAATAGCTTCACTTGTCCATCGGTCACTATTGGTCTTATTTCATCCAACTCCGTTTTTGACATCTTCCCGTCATCGTTGCATTTTCCAGCCCAAAGACAGAAACACTCGACGGCTGCGTCTTCATCCAATTCTGGCAGTTGAATCACATTGCCTTCTCGCATAAGCTCGTGATCTCTGCATCTCGTCGTAATGATAACGTGAACTTTCATGTTGCAAGAAGGGACAACATGTTGGATGACGTTTAAATCATCACTGCTGTCGTAGATCAACAAAGCATTGCCTCCACGTTGACCGATGAGATCTAAAAAACGCGCATTCATTTCTTCCAATGATTGACTTGCACCATCATCTTTCTCACAACTTAGAAGAACCATCTATTACAAATACAATTTAATAACAAATTTTTAAGCAATTATTTGTTCGTTGTTTTACATATTTGTAAAGATATTGTCGTATGGATGCACTTGTTCTTGAGCTGATAAAGAAAACTCCTCCTTCATACGAGTTTCTGTAAATCCTTGCATAGTTGGCTGCTACGCATGACTTTCCCGCTCCCCCTTGAGCACAAATGCACTACAGGCAAGTAGAACAATAGTCAAGCACATGCATGGAGTTGTCATTATAAATATTGATTGTATGTTACCATCAAACGAAAGTCACTAATGTTGATAATCTCCTCTTTTCCATGATCTCCTTTCCAAAAATAATGCGATAAGTCGGTGATAATTGCGTCTCGACCACAAATATGAGGAAAATTTCTTTTTTCCAGTTCAAGCGAAAAATGTGCTATAAACAACAACGTATTATAGTCATCGGCGTATACGGATCCAATAAAATTGTCGAACCTGTCCACTGTCGCTTTGTTTTGTGTTGTAAAGATTCTCGTGATGCAAAATCCCGACTAGACGTTGCCTCATTTCCTAATTTGCAATTCTCTCCAAACATTCATTTAAACAATTATAAAAAAATTGTTTTTAATTATAATATTATTAAACGTAAAAACATCTAACAACGCAAGTACTAAGAAGTATCCGTCAGTTAATTAATTGAAATAGCAACAAAATGTTTTGCAGCCATTGATATACCTTGAAAGAAGAAATTTGTGAGGGAGAAAAATTTGTGCGATTTTGTGCGATCACAAGCCCATCGCGCAAAATAAATTCCAGATATTTGTCCCTTGCGATTGATCTTATTGCACATGGCCTTATTGTCGCACAAATTAATTCCGCACAAGTAGTGATGTTTCTAGAAAATGAACAATTTTTCTCCCGCAGAAACTTTTTCTTTCAGGGTACTTCCAATTCCAATTGCTTCTTGTATTACCGCTACACCATCTGTGCTAAGTGCACTCTATATAAATAACTGCATGGTAGAAAATTGCACTAGACAAGAGAGGGCAGAGCGTAGCATGCGATAGACAGAACTATAGCGTACAATCATTTGTAAGTATTGTCCTAAAAATTGTGGACTGTAACTACGTGTGAGAACAAAGCTGCAAGTATATAGTATGTACACCATTCATTTTCCTGATTAGATCTGCCACCGCGTCACTCAATTAGAAGCCAATAAAGGGGGATGGCCATAAAATTAGGCGTTCCCGTAGCATCGTGAAGTTTAGCCCCCCATTTCTAGAGGTCATGCTTCGCCGATGGCTTACTCAAGTCATATGAATATCACGATCTGTCAACAACTGTACCTGCTACGTACATTCCACACACTTTAGCATTGACTAATTAAGTTAAACATCCTTACACAAATTGGAAACTCTACAGAAAGTGCCACAAGCTCGTTATCGACAGTTTTACCCAACACCTACACTATCTACAACAACGTTCACTGACCTTGTTGAGATTGCCTAAATTGAATTTTAGCTGTTTGAGATTCCTCATCAACTAATTACAGTTAACATTAAGGCGTGTTATAACCAATCAGAATACTAAAATAATTATTTACCAAAAAGATGTTGTTTAACTGTCATCAAGTGCCTTAGAAAGGCAGCAGACGTGCTAGCAGCATACACATGAAAATAGTTTCCTTTGCTTGCATTAGAGCCATAGTCAGAGATGCCTTTCATGACAACTGCTTTGCCTGGTACCCCCTTTCGTCTGAAGCTCTCAATGGCTTGTTTCATAAACGAGTAAGCTTCCATGTCTACTGCCTTCACCTTTCTGTCGGCAACGCGCGTTTTGTAAGCACTCAACTCTGCTTTCAGGTTCATTTGCTTGTGTGGCAAGGAGAGCATGGAATCGACAATGGCTACAATCTTATCTACTCGCGGAAAACTAGCTTCATTGGCTGCATAACCATTTCCTTCGTCAGTAGCAATGTACCTATATTTTGCAGTTGGAGATACACTAATCCAAGCAGATGATGATTTTATCATCGTGTCCAGAATTTCATCGTAAGTGAGACGAATATCATCATCCCTCATCGTAGCCATTCCTGGTAATTTCTTGTCCACTATCTTGTCAAGGAGTTCTCTCTTGCTAATGCCGTTCTGCCCACTCTTGATCGCAAAGTCTAGGATAAGTTGTTGAAGATAACGAGGGCTCGGACGAACAGCGTTCTCTGGAATGTACTTCAACCAGACTTCAGAATCTGCGTGAACCAATTCATTGACTGACGTAAGGATACCTTTGTCGAGCTCACAGTATTGTGCTCTAGCCTGGAAATCCCCGCCTTCTTCCACTTTCCCTCCCATCTCTGCTGTCGTTCGTTTGGCGATGAACACACAACCGTGCTCCACGTGACCATGTCTGTTCTCCTCTCCAGCGCAGATCCCCGTCATCACCACTACGGTAGCCGTAAAGTACTTGGCAAGATTGGAAAGCAGCACTTGACTCTCGGTGGCTCCCATTTCGGTTTGTGCGACCACGCCCACCTTTGTTTCTGTAGAATTCCATCCTTCACACACTCTGACGTTGAGCCTGCTGAGATCGGTGAGATGTGCGTATTTGTTTTCAAACTTGCCGTTCGTTCCGTTCTCTAGAACTGCTATCGCAGCATGCAGCTCCGACTCTGAAGTGCAGACGACGAGAACGTTCAAATGATCTTGAATATCCGACATGACCAAAGATCGTTACAACAGCACACTAGTTCAGTGCTTGAGTTGAGTTGCAATTTGCATACAAATCTAACATAGGTTGTCGAAACTTACGACACTCATTCACTCATTTACTGTCTAGATTCGCGTATCCAGACCCTTACACTGTCTTCATGCCGCGAGGAGAAGGGTCTGGTGAGGTTCCTTTGCTCTTGCCATGTTGCCGCATCACCGAATTCCGGTGAACTGAAGGTCCTATAAACTGCTATAAAGAGACAAGATAATATTACCGCTTCTCAAGGCAGTGGTTGAATGCAGGGTGTCTGTAGAGGATGTAACCATTGATGCTATCTTCAACTCCAGGCAAGCCACGGATAACGTTTCACGGCCGTACCGTTGCACAGCCATCGCGAGGTGAGTTTTTGTCGCAAAATGTCGACAAAATGGAGTGTGCGCGCGCCCGTTGCAGACATTGATTTTCACTTTGCAATGCCGGTGCATGTGGTAACGAGTATGTACGTGTTCGGCTAGTAAGTATATATAGGCTAGTGCAGCGAGTAGCCTAGAAGGTTTGCTGTATGGCGACGCGATCATCTCCTATTCTCAGAAAATTGACGTAGTTGTCTAGAGTTCATCGGAAACACGTCTGACACAACCTGACAGCTACTGCGCACTGCATGATAGCGCGTCGCTGTATGTAAGAAACATGCAGAGCACTAATTCGTCGCCTAGCGTCTAACTTCTCACTATACTAGCCTACGTACAGTACTAGCCGAACAGGTACGTGCTCGTCATCACATGCACCGGTATGGCAAAGTGGAAATCAATGACTGGAAAGGGTGCGCGCACACACCATTTCGACAACATTTCGCGAAAAGAACTCACCTCCCAATGGCTGTTCAACGGTAAAGTCATGAAAGGTTATTCGTGGCTTGCCTAATAGCTAGAGTCGAAGATAGCAACGATGATTACATCCTGTAGAGACACCCAGCATATAAGCAGTAATATTATCTTGCCTCTTATAACATTTATAGGATCTTTTAGTTCACCCGAATTCGGTGTGCGGCAACGTGGCAAGATCAAAGAAACCTCACCGCAGACCCTATTCTTGCGTAGCCACACCCCATTCCACAGCGTCATACTTCCGGGCGAAATTTCCCTGAAAGTATGACGCGGCAATTTCGCCCGGAAGTACGCTCGGCAAAATAGGGTCTGGCAACGAAAAACTAACCAGACCCTTGTCCCCGCGCGGCATACCTAAAGCGCATTTCTGTATTCTCTCCACACCAGCTAATCCGGTTGAGGTTGTGGACCTCTATACAGGGTGAGGTATACTATTTCTTTATGCATTCAAACAGAATCGGGGGTAAGGGGGGGGGGGGAGAGATCAAACAACCTATCCAACCATCTCTAAAGGCTGCATGCATGGATAATCTGGTGGAGGTTGGTTGAGCTCCATGCATGCACTGATTCTGGTTGGAGACCTAGAGTATAATGCTAAACCTCACCCGGTAGAGGTCTATGGACAACCTCAACCGGACTAGCTGGTGGAGAATCGGAAATGCGCCCTATAGAGTCGTGTCCTCGGTTCCCTTTTTTCTCGTACAGGGCTTCTCCGTATGTGCCTCCGTCCTCGCTTAATTAATTATTTAAATTAACCACTAGGTATAAAAACTTAAAATGTTGCTTTTGCAGAGAAAAATTTCAAGAAAGCAGCAGAAAAAGTTTCAACGCATGAATGATTACAGAATATTTGAGATCAACTCTTGATGTGGACTGGTAATTGAGCATAGATTGTGGACCAAACTGTTTGGACGATGCAGGGAAGAAAGTGCGAAAAAGTGGAAATTGTACTATTAAACGCCAAGAACTGTACAAGTTTAGATACTAATTAACAGCGAATAACCCAGTACTGTTTAATTATGTACATCTAGCACTAGCCTCACCTCAGACGCAGAGCGGATTGCAGCTCCGGATGCGCTTTCATCACAACTACGTCTGGTCCTGTACCGCCTTACTGGGCGGGAGTAAGTATGTAAGTTTACGCAAATTCTTCAGCGCGTGTCGTACTAATGCTATTAGCTCGGAACTGAGGTTTCGATTAGACTTTGAAGTCGTTCTAGCCTCTGTACTTGTCGATATTAGAGATTGCAGCTACGTTAGAGAGCGTAGCGGTGAAATGGCAGATCAGAAATGGCACTTGCAGTGCATCATACGCCTTTGAACGCGTACACAGGTTCTCAGCAATGCATTGGACTGCTGCCTACGTACTGCACGCTATAGCGAAGATCCCACGCGACAGTCGTTTCATGTAGCTAGGTAAGCCGACAAAATACACTTGTAACTGACACTAATCATGATTAACGCTGACCGCAAGGGGCGGTACCAGACCAGGCGTAATGTGATGGAATCGCATCCGGGGCTGCAATCCACACTGCGTCTGATAATATAGCATTGTATTAGAATAAACAAAACATTAGCAACCACGCCCATAAATTTGGGGAATGAACTTCCAAGAACCCCCAAGAACCCCCATTGCTACAGCATTGGTTGTCCGTTAAACTAGCACGAAGAACGATGAGCAAAACCGTTGTCCACAAGAATGCGCACATACGGGAGTTGAATGCTATGCAGTCTCCTCCCACCTGTCACGTGCAGGAAGGCCAGCCTAAACTTATTAATAATAATCAACTCTTGCGCAATCTTCCCGTCTTGTTCCCATGCTATTCGTGGACACAACCACACGGTACATAAAGCCAACATTCCTACTTATCTCATTGTACTAGCGCTTTATTTTCTACGTGGTTGGATGGAGCGTGTCAGACATCGACGGTCGGTTCTCCCGTTTCTAGAACACGGACTGACGTCCTACTGTCAACAGTCTCTTTGTCTTCGTCGCCTAGAACGACAGGACAGATGGAGGTGTCGCTAGAATACGACAGGTGAGTAGTAGCGAGCATTTTTGTTGGCCGTGTCCCAAGGGCCCCTCCCTAGTAACTTGCTACATTGTAGTAGGGTAAAGTCGCCTAGACGTGGACCCCCGTATAGTTGGACAGTTAAAGTGGAACGAATTGGTCATCAACCGCGACGCGATTTGTTGCAATAGCAAGCACTAGGTCGTACCTTGTCTGGACAGGATGCTCATCCAGCTAACGCCGCTTTGTCGCACTCTTTCCCGTATGGTTAGACAGTAGTCGCGAAACCATAACAATCATGCAGCTTTATATATTCAACGCAAGCATCACCGTTGTACATTCGTTGCACAGCCTATACTTTACTCTACTGTAGTACAAGTTGTAGTAGACGCCTCACGCTGGTGAGTAACACGTCCAACGGAGTTTTCTGAGCGTCTACTGAAACGGAGAGTCCTAGCTAGACAATACGTATTTGTTGAAACCCTACCTGTTGTGGAAGTAAACATGCAAACTGCCTAGTAGATTACGTATATAGGCCTGGGATAGGTAGTCGTCGTTTTGCGATCGTGATCAAGACAATTGAAATGTACAGTCTAGGTTTGCTCTCAGTTCTGTTGTAACGACTGTGGTATGGTATTTACTAACATAGAAATTGATATCAGCAAACATTAACTATCAACAGTGTTAGATGCAGCACAGTAAAGGATTGATTGTAGTATGGGACGTGTGAATAGTTGACTGTAGGTGGCATTCAACTCCTGAAGGTGTTTCTTGGTTGTCAAGTACACACAGTCCGTAGCTACAATACAAAAGGATGAGGTGACGAAACTTCATGAAGCATTTTCTTCGCCGTTTGATCACTTGCACGAATCGTTCTTGGACTCATCTGTAGTCGGACATGGAAACAATTTTTGAGGTAGATCCTATCATGAAACGTGGTCATGGGGAGGAGAAATTTGAGTGTTGTGTGTACACATGATATATATATATATATATATATATATATACCAAAAGCTCGATGGAGAGCCATCTAGGACCATGCCTATTTTTGTTGTGTGACCCGGATTAATTAAAAGCCTTGCTACGCTCGGCAATTATGTAGATTTACGAGTAGTAGCTAAAATCGGGCAACTTGTAATCAAAGTGGACGGACCTGGAAAGTTGAGGAGCACCTTGTTAACAGGCAGGGCCGGTAGCGTTGCTCTTGAAATGGGGGGCTAAACACAAGTACAGGACACGCCCACTCTTATGGACATGCTCACCTTTATTGGCTTTTAATTGACTGATATTATAGAATCAGGGGCATATCTAGAATGCAAAAAAGGTGGTGTATGTACTATATACAGGTATTTACAGCCAACAATTTTAATGACCACGCCTACAACTGATGGAAGCTATAGCCCAGTCTAGCCCATGCCATGCTATGCCCCTGTTCTAAACCTCAACAGACACCCATGCAGAGAAAGAGACGCCGCCTTTTGGAAATTTCTTTGCAGCACAGAACTTAGATCTAACACAAGGACAGAACACAGGAGACAGACAACTGCTGCCATATCATGCAGGTGAAATCCTCACTGCAGATGGATTCATAGAAAAGTGAAAGCTAGAAACGTACATAAAGTGGCAAAAAGCTACGTCAAGAAACTCGCCTCCCATCAGGAAGTCCAAGACAACGTTTGCAATGTGAGTAGCTGGTTGAACCTTTGCAGTGACAAGAATGACTGCTTTTGTAGTAGGTATGGTCAATCGTACTACCAAGATTCAAAGAAAGATGTTATGAAGGATGGATAGGCTGTGCCATGCTCGATGAGATGCCAGAACCTGCATTTTTGGCATACATAGATAGTCAGCCAGTCACAGAGATTTGGGGCAAATAGAACCCTGTTAGTATACAGCTTCTTGCAAGTCATGTGACTTTATCAAAGTCCCGTTTCTTTAACTCGTAGCTTTCTATAATTACTGTAGAGCGTGTAACTTTTTTGTTTTCTTTTGCATCAATTTGATCGGTACTGCTCAATTTGTGACCTAAATTTTAACGTGTTTCGCTAGCATTTTTGTCTTAAGATAATCTACAGTAGCACTATATCCGCTTAGTTCGCTTGAAATTACATACTGGTGATTTGATGGCACTTAGGGGACGTGGTCGGAAACCACTCCAAATGATGTACCCGAGCTATACTCTTGTAGTCTAACCATAGTCAGCCCCTCCCCTTTGGATGGAATGAGAGTAACAAGGTCTTTTTGCTCTAGTGGTGCTTCCTATTGTCAAAATGCATACCAGCTTGGTCAAATGTGCTTACGGAGAACTGGACTGAAAACAATGAAGATCTCTGAAATACTGCAACGTTGCCATCAGTCATTAGCCAAGGTCACGTGATTACTATAATGACCACTTAGCTCACTGTTTATCAGGGAGCAGCAACAGATAATATCAAAGTAACTTTACCAGACCCTCTTCCCGCCAAGGGAAGTCAAAGGGGGAGGGGCTGGCTAGACAAGACTAAATCACTTGTAGTAGTAGTAATCATGAGCATATTCCAACTTCTTTCTAATTCTTTCTAAAAATGTGTTTTATTTTGATCAAACTGCATGTGATTACTTCTACGTTGTGTTATGACTTCATTTTAGGGAATCAGAATGTCATGCATGCATTTTTGTATATGCACTAATTTTTGTTTGTGTCTGACACCGATGTACTCAAGATTACAACCAAGTGTCGAAAGATTAGTTGGAAGGAACTCGATACAATAACCAGAGTCTGCTAAGATATCATTTGCTATTGATGTCGATATTAATGCATGTCATTGTGTGTGTGTGTGTAGATTACGTGCTTTGTGGACGGATAACTTGGCCACTACCACTATGGCTTGCTCAGAGGCTTCTTCACAGATGTCTGACGAGGGCAGCACATGGGAGAAGCAGAAGAAAGTTTTTACACGGACAATGAAGTTGGTTTGTTGGTGTGTTGGAGGGTGGTGATCGAGATTAATTGTTTTGGTGTCGTAGTGGCCTAGTACATACATTGAAGATATTGATGAATTTGGATCATGTGTTGACTCAGGTGTGTGTGTGTGTGTGTGTGTGTGTGTGTGTGTGTGTGTGTGTGTGTGTGTGTGTGTGTGTGTGTGTGTGTGTTGGATGTTCTATGGCGACACCTAGAGTATGTTGTGCTCTATGGTTGCTTGCTGTTGCCCAGTCTCCTCTGGCATTTACCATCTCTTAAATGCCCAAAAACAATTGATTTTCTGCTGAGTCAGAGGAGCAAGGCACATACGAGGCATAACAGAAGAGGATTAGTTTAAATGTGGGCCCAGGACATTGACTCAATGGTGTCACTCTTTTCAACCCTCTTCTGTTCAACTGCGGTGGTTTTACAAGCCCCTCAGTTGTTTAATTAAAGAAGTCTGCATAGAGAGTGAAAGACACGACGTCAGGAGTTTACGTTGAAAGGCCAGGATACATCAGGGTTTTTGAGATCAGACAGCTGGGAAAAGAAGAAAGCTGCTGTGATGACTACAGAAGTATGGAGGTTGTTTACAAGGAAGAATGTTGTTTATATTTTGACATCGAGGTCTACAGAGGCGTGGGTATGGTTGCCAGCGCCGGAAGTTTTCTTAATAAGAAGTACTGTACTCGTAAACTCTGAGGTTGTTTTTGCCCCTTATATTGTGTGACGTGACCGTTAATAACCTACAGTGACGCAGCAGTAGTGTGTGTGTGTGTGTGTGTGTGTGTGTGTGTGTGTGTGTGTGTGTGTGTGTGTGTGTGTGTGTGTGTGTGTGTGTCTGTGTGTGTGTGTGTGTCTGTGTGTGTGTGTGTGTGTGTCTGTGTGTGTGTGTGTGTGTGTCTGTGTGTGTGTGTGTGTGTGTGTGTGTGTGTGTGTGTGTGTGTGTGTGTGTGTTTGTGTGGTGCAATAGCTCGGTTGGTCAGAGAGTGCATTTGGAGAATGAAAACATCCGGGACCTTGCAGTGTTGCAGGTTCAAGTCACAGTGATGGCGAGCTACGGCATAATTTCCTTAAGCAAGAAAATTCCCTAGCAATTGCTTCTCTCGACTCTGGAGTATAAATGAGTACCTGGTCATTGACTGGGGTGGACATGACCGCTGGCTTGGCCCTAACATCATGCAGCAGACGGGTACGTGTGGGCCTTGGTGTCTAGTCCCAAAGCTGCGCCATAGTTAGTGCCCCTGGATGACTCTGGCCGAGCTCCATGTGGATTGTAGCGCTGGCCCTAAGACTCCACGTAGCACATGGAGACTCTGTATCTAGAGGCAGGAGGAGCTATCTCCGTAAGGTTGACGCCATTCAGGAATGACGTGGAGGGCTTGACATTTGTGTGTGTGTGTGTGTGTGTGTGTGTGTGTGTGTGTGTGTGTGTGTGTGTGTGTGTGTGTGTGTGTGTGTGTAGCCTTGACGCTAAGTCATGATTCACAATATGCGACGTGTAGCTGACCGTTGCGTCGCGTCGGTTGACGTCAAAGTATGCCGCCTATTTGTGAATTGAATGGCGCGACGCGAGGATAGAACAGAGTTCTATTTCAGCGTCCAGCCAGAAGTGTTCTTGCGTCCAACCGGATTTGATGCCTTTACACTATCCAATAATATTGTGAGGTTCAGGACACGTGTT
This sequence comes from Corticium candelabrum, assembly GCF_963422355.1. Classification (NCBI taxonomy): domain Eukaryota; kingdom Metazoa; phylum Porifera; class Homoscleromorpha; order Homosclerophorida; family Plakinidae; genus Corticium; species Corticium candelabrum. The sequence goes on from NC_085090.1 coordinate 5,875,848, forward strand.
GTTAGATCATGGAGGATCTAGACATTGAACTTCTCATTGAAGGTGTTCGTCTTTACCCATGCATCTATGGCTACGCGAAACTAAGTTCGTCCATTGTCAACGTGAGAATAACCCGACTATGGCAGCGCGTGCTAAACTGATTACACAATGTGACCGAAGAACGTGCCACGTATTGTGAATTGACCACGCGTTGGAACGCGACGTGACGCGACGCAACGCGATTATCAGCTGCGCACTCATATTGTGAATGTCACATTTCAACGCGTGGTCAATTCACAATACATGGTGCGTTCTTTGGTCACATCGTGCAATCAGTTTAGCGATCGCTGCCACGCGTTGCATATTGTGAATCAGCCTTAACGCGTGTTATTAGATGTAGGTTTCACATTACTGAGAAATGCTACCATCGTATAAGGCGAAGAGTGGCCACAATATGTCACACAAACTAGTTTGTCATGTGATAGATGTTTCATGTTGCGAGAGGTTCTTCAAACATTATGTATTCAATTTTAAATTTGTGTGTCTGTGTTTGATATTCAATGTGTAACCTTTCTAGATGATCACAACATTCCAAAGGAGAGACGTCGTAATTTAGAGCAATACAGCTAACAACTGAGTCTTTGCACACACTCTACTCTCCACCATCCTCAGGCTTTCGTTGAATCCTTTCAACAACCAGAAGCTCATCATAGATCATGGAATGCGACAAACGAATGCAGTCAACATCTAGAAAAGTGACTAGACGAGCCACCCGAGTGCTACTACAAACAGTTATTGAGCATTTTGAAGAGTGCGAGGAAGCACAACCAGCAGAAACCGAAACAATGCAGACATGTGATGAAAGTGGTCTCTTCGATTATGAACAGGTGAGACGTGTGTGTGTGTGTGTGTGTGTGTGTGTGTGTGTGTGTGTGTGTGTGTGTGTGTGCACGCACGCACTCATGTGTATGTGTATGTGTGCAGGCGCACGTGTCAGTGTTTAGGTTATCACGATATATTAACATTTGACGAGACTTCGAGAGCTCAGTTGGTATGCAAGTGCAACACCCCATATATTGTGCCAAGTGTGTATGGGGATCTAGGGGTTTCTCACATGTTCCACACGTGAACATCGTGAAGCACGTGCAAACAAGCCTTGTCCACGGTCTGTTCACCAGACGGCTTCCCCGAATCAATGCCAGCTTCATGTCCTCAGATCTCATTGCAAAAGCATGCGTGACATTGCTTGTCTGGCAGTACATTGAGTTGGAGAGCAACAAAGACGGCAAGCACAAAATGACAGACACAGCGATATGTTGCACCTGCCATAGGAAAGTCTCTTGGAAGAGCAGCAATATGAGAGTAACATGATAGACCATTTACGTCAGTCATTTGTGCCACTAGTGCAGCTACAGAGTAGCTCTCCAGCACATGAGGGGACTCTGTCAGTTAGACGGAACTGGCTGAAACGAGATATGGTAAACATGTTAGCGTTTTTGTCCATTAACCTCCATCTCAACTGTAGCCAGTGGGTAAGAGTTACGTATGTGAGATGATGAGCATCTTTGCAAGATTAATAGTGCTATTGTGAGGAAACTGAGTTGCAAGTTTGGTGTTGGAACTAGGCAATATATCGTGATATCGTTAACTGGCTGACAAAAAGTATCGTAGGTGTACTTTTCTGATATCTCCCAGCACTCGTCTGAATTATGACTTCGACATTATTATGTTTTTGTGTTGTGTTGAAACATTGTCTCTGTTGCTGTTTGGGATTGTGATTAGCGTCTGTGT
>NC_085090.1:5882617-5980117 GCF_963422355.1 Corticium candelabrum
AGGCTTTGATTTCATGCAGGCATGATTGACGCGTGCTGTGTCACAATGGAGACTGAATCTCAATGTGCTGGATGGATACGAACATACTTGAAGCTACTTGCTGTTTGACATCCGAAATGACCGCAGACAGCCCAGAGTGAGTGATATCTGATGGAAGGTCCATGATCTGGTCTTTAGTAAACCGTTTAAGAAACCAAATCTGGTCTTTAGATAACAGATTTCTGGCTACGTAGCACACAGTGGCATCAAAGGCTGTTCACCAAACCCATTTTAGCTCGGAAGTATGACATAGCAAAATGGGGTCTGTCTATGCAAGACTATCGGTAATGCAAGTATGAAACTCCTTGTAATGGTGGCTGTGGCATGCATGTCTATTAGTCACAGATTGTAATTTGTGCTTTGCTGCCTGTCTTTTAATTAATATTTATTAGCCCTAGGTGCATGCTCTTGTGGTAGCCTCATACCCAGGTCTTGCGTACTGGAAGAAGAGGGCCTTGTACATGATGTTTTTGCATACGCACATAATACCTCGAAATCATGCTTTGTGTGCACACATGTGTAACCGATGTTGTTTAGAATGCTCAGCTCATAGTATAGTGCACAATGACAGGGAAACAGCTTCCATGACTCATTGGCTTTACACATGTTCCAAGACATAGGAGCCAGTGTGAGCGTAGCTAGAGGGCGACTCTTCTTGTTCAAGGCACTAAAAGGTGTCATGCGTCTGCTGTGATGCTGGTTGTCTGCTTTTTATGACTGAAATACCAGTTCCACTGTCATGTGCTTGCACCCTCAATTCTGCTGCAGCTTTAACACATACTGAGCACAGCGTTGGCAGATCTCCATGGAAGACCGTCTGTTGTACAGATAGAAATTTCCAAAAAAATGCAACTTGCTACAGTCCTTCTTGGTAAGCAAACATTGTAAACAGGCTGACTGCAGTAGGAATAGACATCGAGGCACGACAAACTCGACAACATTCTAAACAGCTGCCACAAAAGCAAGGTCTCAAATCGTCTAGTTGGATCACTTGACCTTTAGTCTAGATCTAGTGGCATCATCCAGTACTGATGCACTGATGCACGCAACATTATCAGCTGGAGATTCTAAACAACGTCGGCTCCGCATATACGCATACATTACCCTGATTTTGATGTAATTTAGGCACGCATGTGAAGGCAACTTGTACCAGATCTTCTTCTTGGGACTGCTTTTTTGCACGTAAAGGGAGGGGAGACTGCAGAAAGCAGTCTTGAATACAGAGGCCTGCGCTAGGGTTACAGTAATTGTTTTACCAGAAATGATGATTGACTCGACGGAAACAACCATGTAACTAACTCAGGAATGCATAGCATGCGCTCATTGTTATCCCTGGTGTGATCTGAACATATCTTTGTTGCAGCTTGCAGTAGGTGGAGTCATGCATGACTTTCCTGAGTACTGACTTTCGAGTAACATAGCGAACAGAGATTAGGCAAACCTGCGACAAAACGACATAAGTCAGTCAGTTGGTCAGTTTTCCTGGCCAAGAAACTGATTTACTTCCATTTGATCATGCGACTGTCTGTCCTTTCACGGCCAGCCGTAGAAACATGTGCTTGCATTCTTGTGTTTAGCAATCTACACATAATGTTGTCTCTCATTTGCATTCACCTAAACGAGGTACTAGGGTATGCATATATGTTTATGTCAACAATTGGTAACATAAATAATTGTTAAACAATTATTAAAATTAGTAATTATTAATTGTTAATTATTTAAATTGTTGATAATTGTTAAACAATTGAGTCACCTGTAGTGTTGGGGCAGTGGTACTTCCTTCAATTTAAGTGTCCAAGACGCGAGTGTGTGTGTGCTTGCCAATACTGTGTGTGCCTGCAACAGCTGTCAGTGTAGTTGGTCTGCATGAGCCACGCCTAGTGTTTAGCACTGTAGTGCTTTTTCATTATTTTATAGCAACGGTTGAGGATGAGACTGCGGATTTCATACAGTGTGGATGGATCCCCTGTGACCGAACAAGATGAGATTGGCGACTTTCCACCAGCAGTTTCTTAGTAATGTGAGTTAGGGTGATTGTTAGTTTGTACTGCTAGTCATCTTGCTAGTTGTGTGACTGTTGTCGTGTTTTGCGTAAATTTATTGTAGATTTTTGCGTAGATGGTACTTGTAGCTTGGCAGCTGTTGTCTATGAAGTGCTTTCAAATTCTGTCTTGCTACGGTGTCACTTTGGAAATAGACGCATCACAGTTTAGTCTAGCGCACGGTAGGGGTTGCGCTGTTGGTCACGTGATTTGTGCAGAAGTACACTATCGCTCTCTAGTGACTGTATTGTCGACGATTTGGAGTGTGTAGAAAGGAGATGTAGACGGTCACATCGAGACACGTTAGAATGTGACAGGTAAGCAAACTGGCAGTCTGCTCTGCATGTAGTTAGGAAACAGGCTTTCAACGGGTAAATTATTGTGATTGCGTGGATTTCTCTTGACTTGACATTTACGTGTGGACTAATTAATAATAGTGCTAGACCGTGTTACATTGCGAAAGTATTTCATTGATAGCTAGACCGCTAACATACACGGTAGTCTCTCGTACCCAACTTTACCCAACGTGTATCGCATGCGATGTCGACGCTCTCACAAGCTGCCGGAGTGCCCGGAACCATCTTCAAGCTCATCCGTTCCCAAAAGCCTGCAGAGGTCTGGTGTTAGCAGGATGCAACCTCAATGCAGAGAATAGAAATGTGTCACATGTATTTACCGCATCACTTAGTCGTACAGTCCGAGTTGTCTCTAGCTGGTCTCTTGACGCTACGGTAGTTACAATGTCATTTAGATCACTACGCTCACAGGTATGCCAAACTCGTCAGCCCAAGATTGCAACCCGCGTGGCAGTCAGTTCCACTACTTGCCTGACCTTTTGGCCATCGACAGCTGTCGTCCTTTTGGTCGTATACTAGTATCCTGCATCTCACCACTAGATGTGGTAGCATGGCGTCGGGAGCTCGCGTCTCACGCGAACCAGTTCTTTGCTAACTGCATACTGGATGACCTAAAAGACTTTCAGGATCGACTTCGCCTACGGCCATGCTATGAGAAGTGCAGATCAGCAAAGCCAAACATGCAATCGGCTGCTGCAAACTCGTTGGTCGTCGACAGCTACCTCAGAGCTGAGGTTGCAGTATCCTCTTTGTTCGGTCCAGTGGATCTTGGCGTGTCAACAGTTCAGGTAAGCCCGATCGGTTTGGTACTTAAGAACCATCAACCCTGGCGGTGGCGCTTTATCGTTCAGCTCTTTTCACCTCGTCTGGCCAATGTCAATGAAGGCATTGCTACGAACCTATGCTCTCTGCCCTATGCTCGTGTCGATGAGGCAGCGCAGTGTCTTTGGCAGCTGGATCCTGGAGCACTGATAGCTAAGTTTGAAATAGAGAGTGCCTACCGCCAAATCCCGGTACACCCAGATGACCGCCACTTGTTGAGCGTGGTCCAGCTTGACCGTGCTCTCCCCTGCTGCCATCGATGGGCGCCCAAGATACTCTCGGCCGTGGCAGACGCTCTTTCAATCATGCATGTATTGCATAAGGACCAATTCCGGTATTCACAACCTGGACGATTTCCTTTTTAGGAGGGGTGAACTCCAAGGAGTGCGCCGAGAATTTGGCTACAACGCTTCGCATGTGCAACTGCCTCGGGTTCCGGTAGCCGCAAAAATGCTGGAGGGGCCGTCATCGTGCCTTGAGTTCTGGGGCTGCAGCTAAATTCGGATGCAGGTACGATCTGCCTGCCGCAAGCAAAGCTACAACGAACCTGTCGAATAGTTAGCGGTTGGCTTGGTCGTCGGTCTTGCACCAAGAGAGAGCTGCCTTCGTTGGTTGGAACCCTGCAGCACACGGCGTCGGTAGTCAAGGACGGCAGATGTTTTCTTTGCCGCCTTATCGAATTATCTTGCCGCGTCCAGCGCCTACACTACTGGGTTCGACTGAGTACTGACGCGCGAGCAGATCTACTTTTGTGGGATACCTTCTCGGTCAAGTGGAATGGCACTTGCTCTATACGTGCTCTTGTCTCGCAGCCCCAACCCTGCGAATGAGTTCGGACGCCTCATGTCTATGGGGTTGTGGGGCTGTCTGGAACGAGTACTGGCTGCAATGGGAATGGCCTATAGCGTGGCGCGACTGCACTATCGCAGCAAAAGAGTGCGTGCCAGTTCTTCTCGCTAGCGTCGCTTGGAGTCGTCAATGGCTCGGCGAGTGCATCAGCTCCGGTGCGACAATACCAAAGTTTTGTTCGCCTTGCGTAACTACTGCTATCACGACAAGCTTGTGATGCACCTGCTGAGGCCTCTCACGTTTGCTGCAGCTCATTTTTCATTAAATTGGCAGGCCATCCATATTTCGGGGAAATCTAATCATGTCACGGATGCACTGTCTGGTAACAACCTATTAACGGCCTGCTCTTTTTACCAACCACTACTTTCAGCCCCGAATCAAGTCTCGGTGCAATTGCTAGCGCTCCTGCAACCGTCGGACATCGGCTGCATCTCACCCAACAGGAGTTCCAGGCTATTCGACTCTTCTCGTCCGGATTAGCTTCTACGATTCTCAATTCGTACGCTACCGGGCATTCTCCGTACCGCCGATTCTGCCAAAGATTGTCAATTCTTCCACTGCCAACGTCCAAACGTACTCTGTGTCTTTTCGTACCGGCTCTCAAGGAACAAGAGCTTACGCACTATACCATCAAGTGCTACTTATCTGTCGTACGTCACCTGCATATTCAATATGGATATGTAGACTAGTTTGCGTCTGCTCTTCCCCAACTAAAAAATGTTCTGCGTTGTGTGGGCCGCACGCAGGGTGAGGGCCACGCCCGTCAAAGTCTTTCCATCACACCGATGGAGCTGTCCGCGATCAAGGCCGTCTGGTGTTGCGCTGTTGACCACGTGATAAAAGCGCAACGCCTAGACTAAAATTTGATGCACCCTTTTCCACTGTAGCAAATAGAATTTGAAAGCAAATCATTTTAGCCTATCGCTCTATTATGACTGTTTTTTCGACGATTTGAAATGAGTAGAAAGAGATGTAAACGGTTGCATCGAGATACGTTCGAATGTGACATGTAAGCAAACTGGCTGCATGTGTTTGCGAAACAGGTTTCCAAAGAGCAAATTATCATGACTGAGCATTTTCCTCGACTTGACATTTATACTTATAAACTAATAGTATTCCTAGCTGAGTTAGGCATGTGTTACATTGGGAAAGTATTTTATTGAAATCTAGACCGCTAACAGACGTACGCAGTAGTTTCGCGTACCCAACGTCGCACCGTTTCATCTAAGCTACGTCTCAGTTCTTTATCTGTCAATAATATGAGAACTCTATGATTGCGACTGTTTGCAGTGCAAGGTTTATGTCTTTACTCTCATGGCTTGCGCGTGACATGTGACAACTAAGGTTTTTAGCTATGTCGAGTCATGGACTGCTTGGTTTTGATCTCAAACCACTCAATGGATGTATACATTGCATGTACACTTTGCTGATATGCAGCGATACCGCATGCAGACTCCATGGTATAATGCTTGGTTGCCTTGTCACAGTAATGTAAGCTCATGCGTGTACGCCGATGTTTATACACGCATGTGATACCGTATATTTACGTTCGTCTTTGTGCACTTACATTCGTTTTCATACGCATACATGCGGTCAACATAAATGTAAACTCGTGTAAATATATGTACACAACGTCTTCACTCATAAATTGCGTTTAAGCCACACGTAATCTACGGCGTTACGCGATACATGCGACCTCAATACGCAGTGAAGAATCCGAGATTAGATAAAATTATAATTTTCACAAAACATGTGTTCAAAAATTTGGCGTTAGAGACTACCCTAGCTCATGGTACGTATCGTCCTTGTGCTGGCTACGCCAAAACTACAACAGATGTCGGAAGATTAATAGGAAGATTTAGCATGAGCTATAGGTCTTGGTTAGATAACGCGCAGTAGACAGCTGGGAGTCGGACCCAGACATACCTTGTGCGCCATGCAAAACAATTGCATCAATTATAACAAGAACACAAGCAGACGGCAACACATAATCAGCAAAGTAAGAATATTATGTCAGTCACTTGCGTTTTCATTTATCTCTTGAATGTTTCGTTGGAGACACTCGGCTAGAAGTAAATAGCAGAAATAAGTGACCGTTCACTAGAGAATGAATGTATGACATGTTTTCTCACCTTTCTCTATCTCGACGTGACCAACTTGGAAAAAATGGTCTTTAGTATCTCAAGACATTTCCCTACAAGCAGACTGGAGTGGAACGCTTCTTTCATTTTAAGAAACGACGCAGCAAGACAAAAGTGACCTGCACACATACAATCAGATCGACACAGAAAACGAACGACGAAACGATATCAACGCACAATCTGCGGTGTAATGACTATTAGGTAGTGTGTCTTGTAAAACTGATAAGGAAGATCGCAAGTTGGTTATAGACGCTTCAAGTATTGAGGCCTTCATTTCAACCAGCTGATGTGCACGACGAGGACTGATAATCAATTAACTGACATATTGCGATATTAAGAGGATTTGGAGAATGACTCTGTTGTTGCATTTCTATTGCTTCCAAACACAACTTTATAGCTTCTTCATAACATCCTTTCTCGTCATGGTTGAGAGACAAGCAATTTAAATCTAATTGTTAGTACGATTTGCAGCAATCCAACTTCACGTTGAATGGAAAGTGTAAACTAACTTGTAGCAACGTCTTTGTCTTGTTGAAGTGATTGATGTTGTTGTTGCAGCAATTGTCTAGCTTTCTCATGCCACGAGATGGCTTCATCGTAGTTTCCTCGTGATCGACAACAAAGTCCCAAAAGGGTCATATCCGTAACATGGTAAGTTGCAAGCCGCTGCAACTAATAAAATTCTAACACAATCTATACGGTAGAATTTTGTTATATATCACATTTATCGTAAAAAGATTTGTTAGAATGTTATAATGAGTGAGAGATATAGTGTGTGCCTGAACATATAGTCTGTCAGTGAAATGTCTTCATCTCCTTATCTCATAACGATATTTATAGTGGGGGGACATAGCGAAGGTAGGTAGGGGACTCTCGACTTTGAGCACAACCTCTATTTTGTAAGCACACCAGAGTCGTAAATAGATGCTCTGAAGCAGACAATAGACTCGTAGTTCCTAGACTTGGATGCCCTGCCCGCCCCCAACCTGCTAGTCGCTCCGCCGTCTCTTTATCATGTTGAGTGGAAATTGAGAAGGGATACAGAATAAATCGTGCATTAAACTCTACAGTATTTCACGCTTTCACACTGTCTCTCTAGCTAGAACGCCATTGCTGAACCGCTAGTCATGTTGTCGCAATGTCCCGTTAGTTTGTTATCGTTAGTTGGGTAGACACATTCTCAAGATTGTCATCACCAAGTTGGAAACCTAGCGAGACTGCTCAGGGGCGTAGCTAAGCATGTTTCCAGGTTGCCCGGAAACCCCAAGAGGTGGGCGTAGCCTATAAAGGAACGCACACGATCACAAGTGCTTGGAAGCCGACAACTCTGCCTCATCGTGTGCTTTGTAGCCAGAGCCATCTCTGCTGCAGCTGCTTCCCTATACAAGCTAAACAGAAGACGATGTAGAGCGTTCGAACAGCACAATTGGTCTATGAGAGGCTCTGCCGGTCAGAAGCCTGTCTGCCGTAACTACACCTTCGCTTCGTGTACCGTCATGTGTGCATGCGATGTCGACGCTCTCACAAGCTGCCAGAGTGCCCGGATCCATTTTCAAGCTCATCCGCTTCCAAAAGATTGCAGAGGCGTGGCCGTGAGCAGGATATAACCTCAATGGGAAAAGCAGCTCGGCAGCAGTGGGTCAGCCACGGCCCCAGCGCGGTAGCGGACTTTGTCTATGGGGGTAACATACTATCGCATGTGCATTCTGTCATGTGCAGGTTTTTTAGTTCAACCATTCCTGCTGTTCTGTAGAAAATAGAAATATATCACGTGTTTTTACCGTATCACTTAGTCGTACAGTCCGAGTTGTCTCTAGCTGCTCTCTTTACGCTACGGTAGTTAAAATGTCATATATATCACTCTACGCTCACAGGTATGACACACTCGTCCGCCCAGGATTGCAACATGCGTGGCAGTCAGTACCGCTATTTGCCTGACCTCTTGGCCGTCGACAGCTGTCGCCATTTTGTCCATGTACCGCAGTCAGACTCGGTAGCATGGCGTCTGGAGCTCGCGTCTTACGCGGACCAGTCTTTTGCTAACTACATACTGGATGGCCGAACAGACGGTTTCAGGATCTGCTTCGCCTACGGCTATGCTAAGTGCAAATCAGCAAAACGAAACATGCACTCGGCTACTGCAAACTCGTCGGTCGTCAACAGCTACCTCAGAGCTGAGGTTGCAGCATCCCATGTGTTCGGTCCAGTGAATCTTGGCGTGTCAACGTTTCAGGCAAACCCGATCGGTTTGGTACTTAGGAATCACCAACACGGGCGCTGGCGCCTTATCATAGATCTCTCTTCATCTCGTCTGGCCAGTGTCAACGAAGGCATCACTACGAACCTATGCTCTCTGTCCTATGTTCGTGTCGATGACCCAGCGCGGTGTCTTTTGCAGCTGGATCTTGGAGCACTGATAGTTAAGCTCGAAATAATGAGTGCTTACCGCCAAATCCTGATACATCCAAATAACCGCCACTTGTTTGGCGTGGTCCAGCTTGACCGTGCTCTCCCCTTCTGTCTTCTCTCGGCGTCTAAGGTATTCTCGGCCGTGGCAGACGCTCTTTGGATCATGCATGTATTGCAGAGGTGTCACACCCGGTAGTCACTACAACTTTCTCTTTTCGGAGGGGTGTACTCCAGCGATTGCGCCGAGAACTTGGCTACAATGCTTTGCCTGTGGAAATGCCTTGGGTTTCAGTAGCCGCAAAAATACTGAAGGGGCTTGAGTTCTGTGAATGCAGCCAAATTTGGATGCAGTTACAATCTGCCTCCTGCAAGCAAAGCTACAACGATCTTGTTGAATGTTCAGTGGTAGGCTTGGTCGTCGCTCTTGCACCAAGAGAGAGAGAGAGAGAACTTTTATCGTTGGTTGGAACCCTGCAGCACGCTGCATTGGTTTTCAAGGCCGGCATATGTTTCCTTCGCCGCCTTATCGACTTATCTTGCCGCGTCAAGCGCCTACACTACTGGGTTCGGCTGAATGTGACTCGCCAGCAGATGTACTGTGGTGGGATGCCTTGTTGGTCCTGTGAAATGGCTTGTGCTCTCTACTTACTTTGTCTTGAAGTCCCAACGCTGCGAATGAGTTTGTTCGCCTTGGGTCTATGGGGTTGTGGGGCTGTCTAGCGCGTGCACTAGCTACAATGGGAATGGCCTATGGCGTGGCGCGAGTGCACTATCGCAGCAAAAGAGTGCGTGCCGGTTCTTTTCCCTAGCGTCGCTTGCGGTCGTCAGTGGGACGGCGAGTGCATTTAGTTCAGGTGCGACAATACCATAGTTGTGTTCGCCTTGCGTAACTACTGTCACGGCAAGCTGGTGATGCACCTACTGAGGCTTCTCAGGTTTGCTGCAGCCCATTTCTTTTATTCACTTGGCAGACCATCCATATTCCAAGGAAATCTAGTCATGTCACGGCTGCACTTTTTCGTAACAACCTATTAACGGCCCGCTGTCTTTTTACCAACCACTACGTTCAGCGAAGGATCAAGTTTCGGTTCAATTCTTTGCGCTCCTGCAACCGTCGGATATCGACTGGAGCTCACCCGGCTGGAGGTCAAGTCTAGTCGACACTTTTTGTCAGGATTAGGTCCGGTGATTTTGAATTCGTACGCTACCTGTCAATCTCGGTACCGCCGATTCTGCCAATTACTCTCAATTCTTCCACTGTCTACGTCCAAGCGTACTCTGTGTCTTTTTGTCGCTGCTCTCAAGGAGCAGCAGCGTACGCACAAGACCATAAATGCTACTTATCTGCCGTAAGTCACTTGTATATTCAATATGGCCGTGTAGACTTGTTTGCGTCTGCTCTTTTCCAACTAACAAATGTTCTGCGTGGAGTGCGCCGCACGCAGAGTGAAAGGCACATCCGTCAACGCCTTTCCATCACACCGATAGAGCTGGCCACGATCAAGGCTGTCTGGTCTCCGCAGCCTCTTAGATACGATACGGTTATGCCCTGGGCAGCCTGCTGCACTGGTTTCTTCGTTTTCCTAAGGGCGAACGAATTCATCATGTCATCATTGTCGGCCGTCGACCCTGCACCTCACCTCACATCTCAAGATATTCCAACCTACTGTCACCAGAACTCAACCCTTGTAGGTCTGCACCTCAAGCAGTCAAAGACAGACCCCTTTCGCCGCGGTGCCGATGTCCATCTTGCACGGAGCGCCAATGAAATCTGCCCGGTATCGTCGCTCTTGGCATACATGACTGTCAAGGGCACTCGTTCGGGGACGCTGTTCATTTCAGCGACCGTTGTCCTCTATCCCGTGTCAAACTGGTGCAAGAGATGCAACAGACGTTGTCGTCAGCAGGTGTTACATTGCTCTGGGTTCACTGGCCACAGCCTCCAAATTCGTGCCGCTTCTACTGCGAAAACCCGTGGCATTAACGACTCTACCATCAAAGCGTTGGGACGGTGGAAAAGCAAGTCGTTCGAGGAACATATAAAGTTGTCTGCCAGGCATCTTGCACGCTGGTCGAAATAATTAGTCTCCTAGTGTGTCATTACCTCTGTATACTTATAATACATCTAATGTAGACAACACAAGCAACTTGGCTTAAAGAGACATTCCGGAGATATGCGTTAACGCAAAATTTCAGAAACACGCGCTAACATTTGCGGCAAAGAAGCGATGGCTGCCTTGATGGAAGTGACTTGCAACAGCGATTCAGAATCATCCAGTGAACGAGAGATGGAACGCGAAGTTACAGTTGAGTCCAGTTTTTACGACAGGGCTCCCTTCGGTGTGCGGTAAAATTGCGTGGTTATAGGTGATTTGTGATTGCACTAAGAAGAGCAAGGGTGCCAGAGCGCGGTCAAGTGGTTGTGGATGCGTTTGCAAGGCAAACAAGACCAACTGCACGCCTTTGTGTAACTGTAGCCGCACGTGTTGCACAAATAGGGTGGGTTGATCTAGACGAGTGTACAAATTGGAACTCCAAAACCCCTGTAAATATAGGCTGACGCCACAAATGATCCGTCATCTGCGAGTGCTGTCCATCGTCAGCTTCCTCCGAGGGAGCGCTTCTATTCGGGAGATGAAGTCAAGGTGAGTTGATATCTGCATGATGTACGTTTCTTTTGTTCAATATCAACTATATTACAATAATTTTTCTATAATTATTCCATATGTTGTAAGCACTATTAAAAGTATAAAGAACACAATTTAACTACACAAACACTATCTAAAGGTTTAGTGTTTTGGTATAATTGTGTGTTGTGGTGGTGGTGGTGATGATGATGATGACAGAGTGTGTGCATTGTGGTAAGTGGTAGTGATGGCAGTTGCGATGTGCATTTGTGGTATGGACTGTGATGACATCATAATGTGCATGGTGGTGGTAGTGGTAGTGGTGCATTATGGTGACCGAGCTTTTGTCTATTCACAAGTACTGCTGTGTAGATTTAGTTCTTTCTGCCATGGTCTTGGTCATGTGGCAATAGATATTCCATTTATATGCTGTTGACTGCTACAAAAGAAGAGCAATAATTGTAACATTCTAATTGCAGGAATATGTGAGTTCTCTTATTGGAGAGCAGACAAAAGGCCTACTGGTACAATTTCTCTTACAACATAGGTCTCTCTTGCCACTTGCACAAGAATTTTCTGAGCTACCTGTAACAAGCTTGGAACAACCAGACCATCCATTTGCTGGGCCACCCAACCCATCTCCACAAAATTGGTGCAAGTGTGGGCGATGCAGAGAAATGCCAACAGCCAGGGAGAACGTGTGTTGTAGCCTTGTTAACTGCACCAGTACCCAGCAGTATTTCCTTTCAACGGTCCTAGATCCAGATGTCCTTCAACTTAACATTAGATATCGTGCTGACGTATTAAACCTGCGTCCAGACTATTCTTCTGCCGGCTATCGGAAAGCAGCATAGAGACAGTATGTGTTAGGCCAATATGGCTACCTTGGACGGGGAAACCGTCGAGTTGCTCCTTCTTGTGCTGTGTGCTGCATACGGCACTGGTATCCGTCTCCTACAGGGGATTACATGGGTTATAGGAGTAATTAATTTATTAAGTTAATTCTCTTCATGGTGACTCTGTCTGTTAACACAAAAAAATTATACTGCATTGACAAGAATTGTAAATTTTTACGTGACCCCAACTACCACCACCACCTTCCACCACCACCTTCCACTGCTACATTGGGTATCTATAGTCTTGATGCCAGTCTTCTACAATGCTGCCTCTCCTAACAAACAGGATGCTGCAGCTTTCAGTTGCTGTTGTGTTTATCTTTATCTTTTTAACAGATTACCTGCACGACTACTTAGCCTCTGAATTAATTTTGCTGTTGGAGGTGGTGGTATTGGAGCTATTGTAGGAGCAATGTGACAAAGATGTTCTGCAGCGATTTGTGTTCTGTCATCTATTGTCCCTGTCGCTGACATTTGCATCTGGAGGCATCTTCTCATCAATTCAGGTAAGTAGCTGTATTTTTTGTTGACTTTGACTTTGGTGACTGTGCACTGGCCAGATGACTTGTTGTATTTACGGTGGAACCTTGTTTCTCTAGTACTTTGGTGCTCTTTGTATTCCCGAGTAATGTGGTGGTTATGATCAATTGCTGCCAGCAAACAGCGTGCTCCGAATGCTTTGTATCTGATGGAAAGTTCATGATGATATAAAGAGATACAAAAAAGCACGTATGCCACTGTACCTATAAGAAGTTCTCTTTGATGCATACTTCAAGACCAAGTTATGGTAGCTCTCTAGTAAACAAGTGCGCCTATAAACAAGCATGAGATCTAGTGCACAGAGATGCTACTGAGAAGTATAAATGGAACCTGCACCTGATATAGTACCCAATTGTATTTAGCCACCTGCTGTTCAGTACAATGTCACGTAGCATCTGCATTGGTGCCGAGTCAACAGATATAGGCTGTTTCCCTTGTTCGTTCACATCGTTAGCTATCAATGTACTGTGGTGACATTGCCCTGTAGCCCATTCATGCTCACCGCTGACATGGCGCAGAACAGAAACCCATCTATTCTATGTAGTTAAATAAAAGAAGAATGACATAAATTTCTGTAACTTTTCATTAGTGAAATTAGTGGAGTATCGTCAATGTCTCCACATTACCATCACATTGTGCACAACACCACCAGAAATGGTTGATGATGGAACGCGTTCATTCTCTCAGACTTCCCATTCCTTTCTTCTTTGATGCCTAAATGTGGCGGTATAACCAAAATGACTATAGCAATGAAAACAGTTACCTCTGACAAGGTTTTGGCAATTTTCTTAGCCTTATGCCAGACATCCAACGAATGAAATATGTTCTTGTACTCTAGGTCCCGAGCTACAAGGAAAAGAACTTACACATAGTTAGAATAAATTGTGACTGACAGTCAAATACTGACACATCATCGCAGCAATAGATGTCGACGCATCGGTGACAAGTTCAACTATGTTGACTGTACCCTTCAGAGCTGCAAGAGCACGTTGATGCCCTAGCTTTTCCATCCGTACTGACTTCAGGTCCACTTCTCTCTTATCTACAACCTGTAGTTCAATGATACAGTTTGTTTCATTGTCCATGACTGAGTACAGACAGTATTGCGCCGAGAATCCTGGGCAATCATTTCGTCCATCTCCACTAACACCAGAGGTTTATCACCGATTGCTGACAAAATTTTTCCTTTCTGTTCATTCCAATAGCTTTGAATTGTTGGACACAGATAATGTCTTTGTACTTGATAGAAAGTGGTTGTCTTGATGTGTTGCAGATTGAACGATGTACAGAAAAGAGCAATTTGATGAAGTTGTTGCCAGACAAAAGAATTGAAGATGCCATCAAGACATTGTTAACAAAAAAAGGGTACCCATTTCTGGAGTAGCATCTCTTGGAACTGCTCCATTTGCCACTGTGGCCTTGGAGACATTTCCACTGGATGTTCAGTGTACACCCTACGTTATTCTTTTTATAGGAAATTGATTCCTGGCAATTTGGTTGTCTGCAGGTTTTGCCCAGAAGCTGGATTATACAGTCAACATCACACACAACACGTTGTTCATTCACAGCTTATTCAGGACTATTTTCTAGCCTGCTTGCTGTCAAAACGATTCAGAATTGTTGCCTATGATAATAGAGATTGGATAATAAATTATACAATACAATGGGATACAGTGTGTGAAAGTAGACACTACATTTCCTCTGCATCCAATTCAGTGTTAAATGTTTCTTACCATCTCTACTGCCTGTCACAATCTCTGGGGCTTTTTTGAAAGCAACATCTGCCATGACTGGATCATCTAGAAAGCTTGCATCTAGTTCGTCCATCATGAGTCATCCTCATATTCCGATACATCACTATGGAGATACACGTGAAAGGCAGTTTACTACAACATACGCAGTTCAGGCTTGCGATTTCTTACCTATCAGGATCATATTCCTCATCATCTGAGTCTGAGTCAATGAGAAAGGACAACAGCAATTCATGTCTAGATGATAAAACATTTCTTAAGGGAAATGCATGTAAAGTGAGCATTGGAACATACTGTTCTGTGCTCAAACACGTTTCTCTTTGATCACTCACTTCAGCAGAATCACTTTCAGACTCCAAGGAGCTTAGTTGGGTATCCTCTGTTTCCTCAAAGTGTATTTCTGTTTACTCTTGGCTATGAAAAAATTGTAGATGTTATATAGAGAAATCTGCAGATACAAAGCATCATACAACTATGACCAGTCATCTGGTAAAGAAGTCTTTCTGTCTGATTGTTTGTGCAGAACCCAAACTCTGTTTGTGTCAGACTGGGGTAGAGGTAACTGAGGACAAGCGGCAAATCTTGATTAGCTACTACTAAAAGTAGTTAATTTTACTACAGTACATGATACAAAATGTCTGTTGCATGAACATGCTGGAAGTGTCATCTCCTCCCAAGTCTGGAGTTGTCCTTGAGTCTTCCAATGAGTTGTCACTTGCAATTCGATCTGCACAGTCGCTTCTTCTACTTCTGCACATAAATTTCACGATTGGCTACACTAGAGAACTGGAAAATGTCGTTACTAACTTGCAACTTTCGTAAATTGACAGAAGATGTAGGACAACGCTGTTCATAGTCCGAAGAGACAGAGAATCTTTTATCGAAGTCAACTGTTCATACGTCGTTTGCCGCACACGAACACCAACAAAAGGATCCGAAGGCGAGCGGCATCGCCGTCCAGACCTGTTTCGTCGTCCACCGCGCTTTCGCGGAATCACGGAACAAAGCCTTACAACAGTAGCAGACATGCTGTCGATGTCACGTGATGTTACACGTGATGGCTAGAAAACCTCTTCGGCATTACGCTATAAAACCGTTGCCCGTCTGATAAGTATGAGTAAGTTGTGCATAGGTGTTTTATCTATTGAACCAAACTGCACGCTAGGCAGACTGCGATCTAGGATAGCTAAGTTGGAGTCGCGATCGAAAACGTTACATACGCGTCCGATAGAATTTATCATTTAGTCAGTTAAAAGCATACGTAAGCATATTTTGTTCTGGAAATGCGTCAAATGTCTCAATTTGATTGTTGGGAACCAACAATTAAAGGTGTATGCGGGGCGCAGTTTACTAGCGCATGTGACCGAAATGTACCTTTAAGGATGTAGGATCTTCGTGCAGACACCATCCGGGCGCTCGGCGAACACCCTTTTTCGCCCATGTTTTCTGAAGGCTCGCTCCTCTTCGCTAGCTGCTGCCCGTCCCGTTGGACAGTCACCCAACCGTTCATAATCGACAGACTGAGAGTGCAGTCTCAAGTTTGGTTACCGTACGTGGACCGAAGTTTTGCTCAGAGAGCAAACCACGTTTGGGCAACCGCAGTCTCATCCTAATTCTATAGCAACAGTTGAGGATGAGATTTCGGATTTCATACAGTGTTGATTTATCTTTCGTGACTGAACGAGAGAATATTGGCGAATTTCCACCAGCAGTTTCTCAGTAATGTGAGTAAGGGTTACTGTTAGTTTGTACTGCTGCTTGTTGTGTGACTGTTTTCGTTGTGTCTTGGGAACAATCTTTTGTAGAGCATTGGGTAGGTGGCACTTGCAGCTTGGCAGCTTTTGTCTGTGACTTGCTTTCAAATTCCATTATGCTACATTTTAACTGTGGAAGTAGACGCGTCAAAGTTTAGTCAAGCTCACTTTAGGAGTTGTGCTATTGGTCATGTGATTGTGCAGAGGTACATCGCTATGTAATGACTGTAATGTCAACGATTTGGAATGTGTAGAAAGAAGATGTAGACGGTCACGTCGAGACACGCTAGAATGTGACAGGTGAGCAAACTGGCAGTCTGCTCTGCATGTATTTAAGAAAGAAGCTTCCAACGTGT
This sequence comes from Corticium candelabrum, assembly GCF_963422355.1. Taxonomy (NCBI): domain Eukaryota; kingdom Metazoa; phylum Porifera; class Homoscleromorpha; order Homosclerophorida; family Plakinidae; genus Corticium; species Corticium candelabrum. Next base: position 5,899,200 of record NC_085090.1, read on the forward strand.
AAATTATCGTAATTGTGTGCATTTCTCTCGACTTGACATTTACGTGTGGACTAATTGATAATAGTGCTAGACCGTGTTACATCGCGAAAGTACTTCATTGAAAGCGAGACCGCTAACAAACATACGAGGTAGACACGACGAAGGAGGTCTGGTTTCCACCGGTGACTTCGCGTCGACGGCCACGGGTGAGCGTATCCACTGTACATCACAAACAATGTTTAGAGTACAGTACAATGCATGACTCCGATGTCCTACTCCTAAAGGGGGAGAGAAGCAAATTGCGACGCAAGATCACCTAAGCTATAGCTTTTTTCAGTTTTCAATACGATAAGAAATCTAGGATTTGCGACATCGTGGCAGTGCAAGGTTTATGTCTGTATTCTCATTGCTTGCGCGTGACGTATCACAGCTGAGATGTTTAGCTATGAGACATGGACTGTTATTTTCTGATCTCAAACCACTGCGTTTCGACCATGAATGTATATTGCATGTAAACCTTGCTCACATGTGCGGCAATACCGCATTTAACTTACAATCCATGGTAATGCGTGGTTGCCTTGTCACAGTAATTTAAGCTCACGAATGCGCGTAAGCCGCTGTTTATATGCGATATCATATATTTACGCTCGTTTCCGCGGGCTTACATTCCTCATGCGCTTAGACACGGTCGGACTTAAATGTAAACTCGTGTAAATATACTTGACACAACGTTTTCACTCGCACATTTCGTGTAAGCCACATATATTATAATGTGCATGCAACTTGTACATGCGGCCTCAATATGCAGCGAAGAACCCAAGACTACACGGGCGTATATAGAGCATTTAATGGGTCGGTTCTTTTAGTGCTTTAGTTGTGTCATCCGAGTCAAAGTCAGCATGCTGTATTCTAATTATTCTATATATATATATATATATATATATATATATATATATATATATATATATATATATATATATATATATATATCATTACGGTCAAAGGACTTTTGGAGTCTAAAGCTGCTTAGATCGAATCGATCTAGCTACATCTGAAACTTTGGACCCATGTCAGCACTTTAGCAGTTACAGGATCCGCATGTAAGGATGTCGTTGCCATGGTCATGAGGCTCACTGTGGCACTTTTTACCAGGCCTGGCCTGAATGTCTTTAATTCTTGGCATTTATGGCTAACTTAGTCTAAGATGCGCAGAATCGACGCAGATAAACAGTTATTTAACATTGTATAGGACATTTGTAAGCATTCATTTAATAAAGCGGTTTGCTCGACTTCGCCTGATTTTTCGAGTTTTGGACTTCGCTCTATTATTTTAATGATAATTAATAAGAGGTACTGGAGACAACTTTTGAGGCCACAATTTTGGCACCGGTTATGAATACGGCCGGCAAGTCATCTGGTGCAAATATTGCATATATATTGGTCTTATATATATATATATAAAGGTAAGAGCGGACTTCCGACTGAAGTGAGTCAGTTCAACCGCATCCCTCGACTCCCTCCTAGATACGGGCCTGCATGGATTTAGATAAGATAATAATTTTACAAATTACGCTTTCAAAAACTTGATGCTAGCAACTACCCTATATATAGTTCATAGTATACGTGACGCCCTTGTGCTGCCTACACGAAAACTACAACAGATGTAGGAAGATGATAAATAGGCGACTTAGGTTGCGCTAAAAGTCTTGGTTAGATAACGGCACTTGAGAGCTTAGAGACGTTCTATAGAGACATAATAAATGATTAGACCCGGTATAAGCATGGTCATAGTTTTACAGATTTCTAGCATTGCCATACAAATTCTGCTCTTATACATACGAGAACAGAATATATCTTCTAATCAATAACGATGTTCATCGCTAAATATTCATCTCATTAATTGCAGTGTGAGCATATTTAGTGGGTTCGTGTGGGTATACACGGACCCAGGCAAACCTCGTGCGCCATGCAACCAGTTGCATTAATTTTAACAAGAACACATGCAGACGGTAACGCATAATACTTAATGAGCAAACTAAGAATATCATGTCAGTCACTTGCATTTTCATTCATCCCTTCAATTTCTTGTTTGAGACACTCGGCTACAAACAAAATAGTAGGAAAGAGAGATCGGTCGCTATAGAATAAATGTATGACATGTTTTCTCACCTTCCTCTATCTTGCCATGACCAACTGGAAATATTGTCTTCCGTATTTCAAGACACTTCTCTACATGCAAACTTGATTGGGACGCTTCTTTCATAACAAGAAACGACGTGGCAAGGTAAAAGTGACCTGCACACATACAATCAGATCGACACAGATAGGGAACGACGAAAAGAGATCAACGCACAATCTGCGGTGTGATAACTAGTAGGTAGTGTGTCTTCAAAAACTGACAAGGAAGATTGCAAATGGGTTATAGACGCTTCAAGTCTTGAGGCCTTTATTTCATATGAACCTAGCAGCATCGTACCTACACACATTCACATTACAACCAGCTGATGTGTCGAAGATTGATAATAAATTAACCTACCAATTGCGATATAAAGAGGATTAGGAGAATGACTTTCTTGGTGCATTTTTAGTGCTTCCAAACACAGCTTTATAGCTTCTTCATAACATCCTTTCTCGTCATGGTCGGAAGACAAGAAATACAAATCTAATTGTTACATTGATTTGCAGCAATCCAACTTCATGTTGAAAGGAAAATGTAAACTAACTTGTAGCAATGTCTTCGTCTCGTTTAGGTGATTGACGTTGTAGTTGCAACAATTGTCTAGCTTTCGAATGCCACGAGATGGCTTCATCGCAGTTTCCTCGTGATCGACAACAATTGCCCAAATGGTTCATACCTGTAACATAGTAAGTTGCAAGCAGCTGCAATTAACATAATTCTAGCACAATGTATACAGTAGACTTTTGTTATATATCGCAATTATTGTAAATAGATTTTTTAGAATGTTATAATGAGTTATTGATATAGTGTGTGCCTGAAAATTTAGTCTGTCAGTGAAATGTCGTCATCTTTTATCACATAATGCTATTTATAGCAAGGGCGACCTATCCAGGGGAGCTTGGGGACTCTCGACTTTGAGCATAAGCTTTATTTTGTAAGCACACGAGAGCCGTATATAGATATTATAAAGCAGACAATAGACTCGTAGTTCCTAGACTGGGATGCCCTGCCTCGCCCCAACCTGCGAGTCGCTCCGCCGTTCCTTTATCACTAGGTGACATGTTGAGTGGAAATTGAGAAAATGTACCAAATAAAACGTGCATAAACTCTATAGCAGGGCCGGATCCAGAGGAGGGTTTCAGGGGGTTGCAATCCCCTCTTTTCCAATAGGCGTGGTTAAATAATTTCAAATGATTTAATTAGAAAAGAAAAAATTAGTAATGCTACAAATAACTGCTAACGGTGGATCCCCTCTTTCAAAAATTCCTGGACCCGGCGATGCTCTATATTATGCCACGCTTTCTACCTGTCTCTCTAGCTAGAACGCCATTAATAAACGGCTAGTCATGTGGTCGCAATGTTCGGTAATATTGGTATAGTCAGATGGATAGACACATTCTCAAGATTATCGTCACAAAATAGAAATCATAACGAAGCAGCTGCACATCAAACCAATAGATTTAGCATCCAAAATGATCACGTGATGTTGGGTGAGTGAGCGCGGCCTTACAGATCATTACGATAGGAAGAAAGTTTAGACTACTGAACTCACACTTGGCCAATTGAGGATCCGATGACTGTAATGATACCCTTGCAATATCCAACGCTTCTCTTGCCAATTTCCAAGCTTCGTCTTTTCTGTCAAGTAAATCGTACGTAATGGAAAGGTGATATATAGCTATGTAAACATGATAATATTAATAAATATGTATATATATATATATATCTTTTATGACTCACGATATCTTACCAAGTGCCAAGGAGCGAGGAGAAGATGAGGAGCATGATCGGCTGATTGTGACTGCCTCTTCAATTACACTCAAACTTTTCTCAAGTTTCCCGATCTCTCTGTAGCAGTAACCAAGATCGATGAGAACTGAAATAGAAAACATTAACTTATAATTTTCATTTTTCAAATATCCCAACATGTACAATTAGGAAAGCAAAAATCGCTGCATCTTTCCATGTACGTACCCGTAAACATTTTCACTAGATTCCCGTCATCGCATCGCCTTTTCAACTCGAGCAACTCTTCGTATGTCTTTATCGACTTGTCATATTGTCCCCCTTCTTGATATGTGTCAGCAAGGCTATGTAGAGCTAAAATAACATCATAATATTGAATTTTGTGTAAATTACTATAATCTAGATTCTTTTATTTATTTATCTCAACATTATATCCTTAATTAAGCTTTACGTGCAGGTTTATTACATTGGAAAACAACATATAACTCTTGATAGAATAATTAAAACCCCATGTACTTTCCCTACCTTCTTTTGCAAATCTATTTTACTCTTTCATGAATTGTTTCAAGTACCAACACCACATATCGAATATCAGCACTCATATCTGCTAAAACTATACGGCTTCTCTAATTACTAACCACCGAGCGCTTGACCTACAGGTAATAGCAATTACGTTATCAGATTCAATTATTTACTATTACATGTTGAATGGATGCAACTTGATTTTCAGTCCGCAGAATGTTTTGTGCATGAATGATTTAAATTGAATTGATTGTTATGTTAGCACAACTTACTTTCAAGAATTTTTCTTAATGCAAAACCATGTTCACACACACACACACACACACACACACACACACACACACACACACACATACACACACACACACACACACACACACACACACACACACACACACACACACACACACACACACACACACTAATACTGCTATACTACTGTATACAGCTGCCAGGTATCTGGTCACGCCGCCCCACATGGGAAGCTGGCGCATCAGGGACCACGCCACCCCCAAATACTGGGGAGCAAAGGTTAAAAATGTCTAAAGTACAAAAGCAAGAACTTCAGTTCCCTTCTGCTCTTCTCCTATCACGTTGCCGACCGTCAGTCATCCACGCTCTCGTCTTAATTCACTATCCATCCATTTTCTCGTCTTTATCAGCCATCTACGCGTCCGTTCACATGAGCCATCTATGCATTGGTCTACACCAGCCATCCATTCTTCTGTCTTCATCAGCCATCGCAAAAAATTCAGCCATTCAATTTCACTATCGCATACACTACGTCGATCAAAAATTATTGCTTAGATCCTCGAACCATCACCGTTGCTCTATGTGCCGAATGAGAGGGATGCAAGTCCTCTGCAGTTGTACAGAAGAGGTTTGATGTGAGCGGCGCCATCAAACCGACGTCCCGCAGACAAGACTGGTAACCCTCTTTAGTGCCCATTATGTTTGCCTATATCTCCTCAATTATAGTATCTGGACACCCAATAGCTGGTTAGAGTTAAGGGAGACCGAACGAAGACAAACAGCAACTGAGCAAATAGTTCTCTGGGCGACGCCATGTCATACAAGAGACACACAAACACACACACACACACACACACACACACACACACACACACACACACACACACACACACACACACACACGCACGTACGCACGCACGCACAAGTACCTCGTAATCTCCGAAATTGTGCATTTCAAATTGTTTACTCCAACTTTGGTGTTTACCTTTCTTAGTAATATGAGAAAATAATTATTTTAATAAACATGTTATAAAAATTTTGTTCCTCACATTTCTAGCAACGTTTTCTTATAAGAGTCCTAATAATATTTCTGATTATTCTATACACTTCATACCACGAGTTCCTATATGTAACACACGATTGATTGTCTAACAGTTTTTCAATGGTACACGTTGCTTGTAAATATAAATTTTTCTAACTCCGTACGTCCGCGCATGAAGAGAACATGCAACAAGTTTACATCTTGTCATCCAAATGCAAGCGTTTTATCCATATTATTGTCTTTCCTGAAAATCTATTAATGGTTTTTTAAAATATGATTTAGATATTAAAATTTGGTGCTAAAGATAACTTACTTTGCAACCAACAAATTATGATCGAGATAGAATACAATTGTCGCACTAAACTTACAGACTAATTAGTTAAAATACAATTGTCGCACTAAACTTGCAGACTAATTAGTACAGACCATTTGATGTACTTATCCGGTCGATGCGTTTAGGATGTTGAAAAACAAGTGACACGCAGTGTGGATGTAACAAAACGATATGCAATACTAACTTGTTGCAAAGAGATCGTCTCGTTTAGGTGAAGAAGGTAGTTGTTGCAGCGATTGGCGAGATTTCTCAAACCACACTATGGCTTCGTTGGAGTCTCCTCGCCGGAAACAAGAATGACCGAAACCGTGCATATCTGTAACACATCACGTTGCAAGCGGCTGACATTGATAAGACTTCTAACAAAATACTAGAGACTCTCGTTATATCACAGTGATTGTAAGTAGATTTGTTTGTTTCAAGCTTTCTTCATGACTGTAACGGTTATTCATTTTGTCGCAATGTTTCAGTAAAATTGTTATCGTTAGTTGAATAGACAGACACATTCTCAATATTATCGTCACAAAGTTGGAAACATAACGAGACAGCTGTATGTCAAACCAATAGATTTAGCATCTAAAATGATGACGCGATGTTGTGGAGTAAGCGCGGTCTACAGATCATTAAGATAGCAAGAAAATCTAGACTACTGTACTCACACACGGTCAATTGAGGATCTGATGACGGTAATGATGATCTGGCAATATCCAGCGCTTCTTTTGCCAATTTCCAAGCTTCATTTTTTCTGTCAAGTAAATCGTACATAGAGGAAAGGTGAGATATATCTAGGCAAATATGATAATGTTAATAAATATGTATTTATATCTTTTATGACTCACGATTTCTTACCAAGTGCCAACAAGTAATCAGAAGATGAGTACCATGATCGGCTAATTGTGACTGCCTCTTCAATTAAACTTAAACTTTTCTCAAGTTTCCCGATATCTCTGTAGCAGAGACCAAGATTGATGAGAGCTAAAGTAGAAAACATTGACTTATAATTTCCATTTTTCAAATATCCCAACATGTACAATTAGGAAAGCAAAAATCGCTGCATCTTTCACGTACGTACTCGAAGACATTTCCCCTAGATTCCCGTCATCGCATCGCCTCTTCAACTCCAGCGACTTTTCATATGTCTTTATCGCCTCGTCGTATTTCCCCCCTTCTTGATATTTGTCTGCAAGGTTATGTAGAGCTAAAAAAACAATTATAGCAATAATTCTGTGTAAAGTAATATAATCTAGATTCTTTCATTATAACACAGACTATTGAATAATTATCGTGTTTGCCTTCTCTTTACCGCTTGTTGTTGTCATCATGTCTAATACTATATTTTCCAACATCTCATCTTTTGTAATAAATTTTGTTATCAAACTTTGCTCTTAATTAATTCTTGTTTGGTAGATTACAGATAAATAAATTTCGATATATTCCTTCTATTCATGTCCTCAAATTAAAAATTCCAACACTACACGACGTTAGTAATACGTAGTTCTCAGTTCTCAGTTGTTCGAGTAAATGGAAGAAGACCACATTGTACGTACCGTACTCTATATATGTTCTGTCACATGTCCAGTTTCACTATTGTTTTCATCTTCCATAAATAATGCATCATTTTTAAATTGGATTATTTCAAGCGCGTTATTTAGTAATGATTGAAGTCACAAGTACATTTACTAATGTAATAAATGTTTGTCAATTTCTTCCACCTGTCATGCATGCACACTGTTTTCGTAAAACTTTGTAAATAAAGGTATATAGTCCACCCCTTCTCTACCTCCAGTTACGCTCATTTCAATGTTTGTGGAAAAAGCAAATTCTATTCTCAGCCATTAATATTACAAAATATTTTGTAACAGGGCTCACTGTCACACAGAGCGCGCTGTCACACAGAGCGCATATATTCTACTGCATACCATTACGACTGTAGACGGATATTATAATTGGGTGGGTATATGAGTCTGCGTCAGTCCATGCTTTCCTACCTCTTCCAACCTACAGCAATTCCATTTCTATCGGGATTCCTTCGGTGGCTGTTTAAGGATAGGTCCTGCAGGTGTTCCTCCAATTCTCATAGGTATTTCCTCAAGTATGGATCACATATGCGACAAACATTCGAATTTGTCAATGTGACCTATGGCTTCCAACGTTGGACGATACTAAACTGTAAGTAAACTGTCTTGCTACTCGGTTCAATTCAAATCTTCTGTAGCTTGTCCTACTGATTCCTAAAAAGCAAGGCAGACATCTTGTTAATTTACGCGTGGCGACCGAAAGCGTCAAAACCAGACGTTGCTCCTGTAATTTATAAGCAATGAATCTTTATATATATATATATATATCATGAAAAAGGTATGTTCCTTGCAACGAATATGCCTGTGTAGTAATGGTAGCTTGTTGTACTGCGTTGCCATGTTGATTTAAATATTTGATCAGATTTTTCATTCTTCAATACTCTAGCATTCTCGACGGAAAATAGTGTAATTTATGTACATAATGCCCAAAATACAGCAAAGCTTGATTTACAAAGACCTACGCAAACAGAAAGTGAGATATCGTCTCACTAAGTTACTACACACTAAAATGTCGTCTGCGTGCTATCGGGTGCAGGAATATGGCACCACTGACTGCACTTTTTGAAGCCGCTCTACATCTCCGCCATCAACAAGATGCCCTAAAACATCCTTCATCTGAAACCTCATGTATAGTTTGGATAAGTTGGATTAGTTTGAAAACTCGCGGATCGATTCACATTCAAAATAGATACTCAAAGAAATCCGTCAAAAGACTTACGATAAAATAATGTTTGCTAGAGAATGAAACACACGAGTTTAGAATTACGACTGTAAGAACCTCTGGCTGCAGGCGAGTACATACATACATTAATTGAGCAACTAAAATGTTTGATGCTCGGATATTTTAGACATGAAAACTGGACCAACTGAGCAAAAAATAGAATTTAAAAATTAATGTAATATTTTTGAGTAGTTCTCATTATAATACTTACAGACGTCAACTAGGAATGGACACAAAAAACAATGATGTCGATGTCGAGCGGAACTGGAAATAGTTGATGGACCACATGTACTGTTAACATGAAATTACGGAGTCCTCACCAAGTACTCATTGTATGTCTGTAAAAATTCATTTTACAAATATTACTGCGCGTGCGCAATTCAAATATTATTTTAGTCCACTAAGGTTAAAACTGATCGTGGGAATACGAGTATCAAGAAATTTAATTAGTCTGGCCTTAATGTAAATAGCATTTTGTAGAGGAGAGTTGTGCTGCATACATTTGATGTAAAAAGTCTATTAGTTTATTGAAGTTATTATAACGATGTAACATTAAAATTGAGGTGTCGATTTTACCCGACCAACAACATTTCACTCTATCAATTTATCATGCAGCAAATTGTTATGTGTTCGTTAAATTAGTAAGAAATCGTAATCTAGCAGACAAAACGAACGCATACCAATTGAAATGCTTGCATCACCTTCTCCCAGTTCTATTTCCAATTCAATGCTTTTCCTCATCAGCCGCTCTGCTTCTTCTAAGTTTTTCATTTCCATGTAGCAAGATGCTAATCGTTCTAGAGCTGTAACAAGAATGTGCCGACATTAAATACAAATACAAAAGTATCACAACAATAAGTTAAATAACTCAAATAAATTACACAACTGGAAGAAGCTGTCGACCTCCTTGCCAATGTTTACTGCAAATTAATATCTATCTTATTTACAGTGGAATTGGTAGTGTGATCTACTTCGGGTCCCATACAGAAATACAACTATCCTTACTATAACATGTAACATCGGCATATTCCTAACTGCGTCGTTTCTACATTAATCGGGCAACGATTATGTTTACTGCAGTTGGAAATGGTAAACAATATTGAAACTTTACATGTATGAGTACAAAACAAAATTAATCTTATTTATTTGTATTATATCTACCTGGTATAATATGACTGTTATTCACATCGAAAAAGTAAATGCAGATTGTAAATAACTTTTCACTTAGGGTCTTTCGGCAGTTCACGAGTATACAGTACGTACGCTTTTTTCTTCCTCTCCCCTTTCCGAAAGCGTACGCGTAAAACGCTGATTTAATATTAATACAGCGGTCGAACCTGAGACGACGTCTACACAGTGAGAACATGAACCAGCATAAGAAATCTACGAGCAGACTAAAGGATACAGAAACAACACTGTACCATTAATTTCTGTCTAAAATACCAACGTAATTTTTCTCTTCGTCGTCATTTCTAGTACCCGAAAAGCTTCTCTCAAAATGGAATTCTTCTTCCAATACTGCTGTGCCTCCCTGACAGCATCTCGCCTGCCGTAACTGGTATTTAAATAAATAAAAGCGTTGGTGTTGACAGGCATTGACAAGGTGCGTATACAGAGCCCGCACAGTTGGACTACTCTGTGATGCGGCGGACTGCTAGTAGTAGGAAATGGTTGTTGGTTTGACAAACGCGAACCTGCCAATCTCGGTGAAAACGTTTTACGTATGCGCTAGAGCCGCATTTTTCCAAAGCGTACGCCTGGTTTCATCCCCTCCCCAGCGAACATTTTGTACGTTCATAAAAACGCCGAGAAATATGGACGACACCTTAATTAATAATCATTGTCATGACCTATAGTTAGTCTTATGGCACCATCAACAAACAATTGACGTGAAGGAAAACAAACGTTTCGTCACTATTACCCGACTAGACTTTTGTCAAATAAATAAAGATTTACAATGTGTAACATCGCGTGCTGGCGACGATAACTCCACGGTTCAGGAGTGATCACACTAAGCAAGCAAAGCCAATATAACATAAAACCGCTGGTGAACTTACCCTGATTCAACAACGTGTATAAGGCATCGTTGATAGCAAATGAACTAGGACAAAAACTAGCGATGCTTTGTTTACAGCCTGAAAACTCAAGATCACTTTTGAATCCTTTATTTTTATATATGGAGCTCCAACAGTTTCCCGTTCCCAACGAAATCCTGGCAATTACAGTAACTAGACGTTTCCTTTCCTCTGTAAGAAACATCTGACCTCGTGATAATAATCTATAATTGCCTAAATTAAACTTCCTAACTCAATATTTTTATATCGTCTTACCAACAGAATGTAACACACGAAGAGAACGGTCGTCGCCAAATGATTGCGACACTTCTATGGCTTCTTCAAAGTATGGCTTCCCCTTGTCAGGTCTACTCATTAGATTGTACACATCACCAACAGAAACCAGACCTGAAATATTAAATTGCAAAAGCTAAACTGTAATTATATGCTAAATTACACTCACTCTCGCTCATTTCAATGGCATCATTGATACTGCAAGTGCCGAGTTGACGACGAATTTTCAATAACTCTTCTGCTAAATGCTTGGCTGTTGGAATGTCGCGCAAATGTATTGCTAGCCAACAGGAAGACCTCAAGAGCTCTAAACAATCTTGCTTTATACATTTCAATTTCAAGATGTGATCACAAACGCTGTAAACGTGTGGAGCCAATGCAATGAACTTGCTGTTGTTGAGGTTGCGTTTCATGGCCTTACCAGAATTTGGTAACATGCCTTGCATACACTTTGTCAAACAAATGAGATAAGGTAGAAACTTGTCTCTTCTCTTCATGTGGCTTACAACAGACTGCTGAACGAGCGCATGAATGTCACACGTGAGTTCCTCGTCATTCAACGTGAGCAGAGAAAAGTCGTCGGACAGCAAATGTAGAGAAATTTTAAACTCATTTCCTTCCGTCATCGATTCTCCGTCACGCCTCACAGCTTCACGAAGAACATCAGTAGGAATGGCACTCGTGTCCATCAGAGAAGTGAAACTGAGAATTTTTTCTGCAACTTCGGACCTGCTTGCCACTTCCTCTAGATCGAGATCCCAATGCATCGGTGCATCCCTGTCAACTTTTAGCCTTTCCTGCATTTTCTTCAGCTTCTCTTCATCACTCGTACAAATGTAGCACGATTTGGCCAGTGAGGTGACGTCGGCAGCTAAAATTTGGTCAATCCGTGCAATACCCGAACTCGTTAGCTTGTCCTGTAGATGCTGCAATCCCCAACCATGTAATTTGTCCTTTAAATCGTCGACTGGATATTGCACGGTCTCCAATGACAGTTTTTCTCTCATCTCCCTGTAAGTAACCCCTGTTTTCTTTGTCAATGTTGCAACACGTCGAATGGCCAGTGGCAATAGCTTCACTTGTCTATCGGTAACTATCCTTCTTATCTCATCCAACTCCTTTTCTGACATCTTCACGTCAACGTAGCATTTTGCAGCCCAAAGACAGAAACACTCGACGGCTGCGTCTTCATCCAACTCTTGCAGGTTAATCACATTGCCTTCTCGCATCAGCTCGTGATCTCTGCATCTCGTCGTAATGATAACGTGAACTTTCATGTTGCAAGAAGGAACTACATGTTGGATGACGTTTAAATCATCACTGCTGTCGTAGATCAACAAAGCATTGCCTCCACGTTGATTGACAAGATCTAAAAAATGCGCATTCATTTCTCCGAATGATTGACTTGCAACGTCATCTTTATCACAACTTAGAAGAACCATCTATTACAAATACAAATTTAATAACAAATTTTTAAACAATTATTTGTTCGTTGTTTTACATATTTGTAAAGAGATTGTCGTATGGATGCGCTTGTTCTTGAGGTGATAAAGAAAACTCCTCCTTTGTATGCCATTCTGTAAATCCTTGCATAGTTGGCTGCTACACATGACTTTCCCGCTCCCCCTTCAGCACAAATGCTCTACAAGCAAGTAGAATAATAGTCAAGCACATGCATGGAGCGGCTATTATAAACATTGATTATTTGTTACCGTCAAACGAAAATCACTAATGTCGACATTCTCTTCCTTTCCATGATCTCCTTCCCAGAAATAATGTGATAAGTCGGTGATAATTTCGTCTCGACCACAAATAGGAGGAAAATTTCTTTTTTCCAGTTCGGTCGGAAAATGTGCTATAAACGACAACGTATTATAGTCGTTGGCCGATACGGATCCAATAAAATTGTCTAACCTGTGTTCTGTCGCTTTGCTTTGTGTTGTGGAGATTCTCGTGATGCAAAACCCCGACTAGACGTTGCCTCATTTACTAATTGTTCAATTCCTACTAAACATTCATCTAAGCAATTATAAAAGTACAGTTTTTAATTATATGGTTATTAAACGTCAAAACATCTAATAATGCAAGTACTAAGTAGTATCCGTTACTTAATTAATTAGAATAGCAACAAAATGGTTTGTATTAATTGATATACTGACAATTTCAATAACGCCTTTTGTGTTAACGCTACGTAATCTCTAAGTTCACTCTATATAAATAACTGCATGGCAGAAAATTGCGCCAGACGACAGAGGGGCGAAGTGTGACTTGAGATAGAGAGGGATTATAGCTTCCCATCATTTGTAGGCGTGGTCCTAAAATTGTAGACAGTAAATATGTGTGAGAACACAGCTTTATATAGTATATGCACCACTCCTTTCCAATCTGGATCTGTCAATGATTCTACCGTATCACTCAATTAGAAGCCGATACTGCGGGTTTGTCCAGAAAAGTGGGCGTGCCCAGTAGCATCGTGAAGTTTTGTCACACACTTCTAGAGGTCACGCTACGCCCCTGCCCGACTCAAGACATATCAATACCACGGTTTGTCAACAACTATACCGGTTACGTACATCTCACACACCTTATCATTGATTAATTAGGCCGCACTGAAAAATTGTCAGATTGGCGTAAAATGCCTCGGAAAAAACAGGCGGGCTGATTTTCAATTTTTTAAATTTTTTTAAATTTTTGATATCTACGATATGGTTTTACCATCGACGTTCGGCAACCTGATAACACAAATTCAACATGGGTACTAGAGCTAAAATGATCACCTACTATAAGGCAGGAAGTTTTGAAATACTGCCTCTGCATTCTGCTTAGTGTCTCTTGTACACCTTTCTTTTAATTTCTTTTAATACCCTACTGTCTAACATCTGTTCACCCTTCTTACCACAGTGAGGATCAAAGTATCCAGTGAACCTATTCCATACCTCTGGCAAGGGAGACACAGATTTATGTTTTGATGCATTTACCAGAGCTTCGTGGCAACCGTCAATGGACCAAACTGCTCTCCCAAGAGAGAGGACAACGTTCATTCCCTCGCTGGCGCATATGCTGGGTGGGAATCCGAGACCCTCCGTCTAAAGATGTTCTATTAGGTCTGCCATCAGGCGGTCAAAGGCTGTGTGACTATTGCTTTTCCCGCTACATGGGGCTTTAGGCAACACCTTCTCCACAGCCAACGACATCAGCACATCGAAAGCACTTCTCTCAAATCTGTCAGATGTTAGACTGGAAATTATACATTCTGTTTCTGACCAATGCCTCAAAAGAAAGTACACGCATCGACGCTTAAACTTGGCATGGAGCTGCGCTTCATCATCTAACTCCGCGTCTTGTTTGGAGGAAGTGTGTTGTCGCAGTTCGCACGCTGGGTACATCGTCCACCCGATCACCTAATCCAACCTCCTGCAATACCTCACGATGTTTACAGTTACCAGACACACGAAGAATCTTGCCATCTCTCAAAATGCGTGCTCCCTCGGACACGGATACGCACAGAGCAACAGAAGACATTTTATTTCTCGGTATGCGCATGCGCAAAAAAACTACCAGCGACCCTCCAAACCCTGGCGGGCGGGTTACCCCAAGCTGACGATTCTTTTCGGTGCGGCCTTAAGTTAAATATCTTTACACCAATCAGAAACTCTACAGGAAGTGTCACAACTTGCATAGGCGTAGGAAGTTTGGTGAGATTGGGGGGGGGGGGGGCAAAGAGTACAACCAGGTACTGCATTTTAGATATTGTTAGATTAGTTGTAGTCAGTCTAAGAACGTGAAATAAAACGTAAGATATTTCAGGGAAGAAAGCTGCTTTAGTAGCATTTGTTGTCGAGACCGTTGCTGCTGCGTACAGTTCTTGTCAAGCATGGCAACGATATTTGGTGGTGTCTTTACTTTCATAACGGTTTCAAAATGGGAATGAGATGATTCATGCTTAGAAAAGCAATGCAGAGCCTTTTTCCACTTCCTCTTGAAAGACATCATCCTCGTCGCGAAAAGTACTCTCCGCTTGCTGCCTACTAGTCTTGAAGCCAAAATCAAACAGAGTCATCTATGATTTCTTACTCTCCATCACACAATTCTCTGTAACCACTTCCCGAATTCAGCACGTTCCACAATAGCAGTAGCGTACGCTAGGACACAACTTGCGCAGAAACGTTCGGGGAATCGAGGATAGCAGATACTGGTCCTTGGAGTGCCGTCCTGATTGATGGTCCTATGTGACGCTCTAATCGTCGCATTGATACAGCTTTGGAGGCTAAATTTTGGGTGAGCCATGGCCCCCTGCCCCCCCCCCTCCGGTTCCTACGCCTATGACAAGCTTGATATCGACATCCCTACACTACAACTCAGGGACGGCAAAGCAGGTCCGGCAGGTCCAGCACTTGCCGGACCAATATTCGAAATTTTGACTTCCACCAGAAGCTGAATGCCGAATACTTCCGGTCTGCGTCTAGATAATTAAATACATTATTAATTTATTTTAGAATTTACTCATATTTTGATCTGATCAAGTTTTCAGTTGACTATTCATCTTGTCTGTAAGGTTGAGTAGTATTATCAGAGCATTGCCGGACCTCCAAAAGTAGTGGAAAAGCGATATTATACGGGAATCACGTATTAATTAGGTGCTGTACGTCTGGCAGTCGTCGGTATGAGTAGTCACCTTCCGGAAAAGTTCCATCCGAAAAAGTCGTTTCTCTTTTCGAAACGTCGGTTTGGGAAGAACGAAGATCATGAGAGATCGTTCAGAGCGGAGTGGTGTGAGATGTGCCCATGGCTTTACTATGATATTACGCTCGATGCCGCATTTCGTCATGTATGCATGAGCGCTTCTGTGACTGATCGAGGACCGCTGCTGAAAAGTTCGAAGCGTAATCCAGCCTTCAGCACCAAAGGCTTCACTTACTGAAAAGATGGGACAGCTGCTTTCAAGAAGCACCAAACAAGTGACTGCTATCGGGAAGCAACGAAAGTACTTCTTCTTCCTAAGCAAGTCTCGGGAGACGTCGGTGAGCTCTTGAGTCAAGCGCATCGAGAAGAAAAAGCAGCTAGTAGGAGGATGTTTGTGATGATCGTACAAAACATCAGATTTCTTGCCAGACATGGTCTGCCATTGAGAGGTGATGCTAATGACGCAGATAGTAACTTCATTCAGCTGTTGCGCCTGCAAAGTATAAACTGCCCGGAAATGAAGACATGGCTGGAGAGGAAAACAGACAAGTACACTTCACACGAAATTCAAAACGAATGCATGCAACTCATGGCTCTTCACATTCTTCGAAATGTAGCTCAGAACATTCGTGATAGTGCCTGTTTTACTAACATGGCGGATGAATGCACTGATGTATCTAACAAGGAGCATTTTGTCGTTGTAATCAGATGGGTATCAGAGGATCTGCAGGATCATGAAAGTTTTATTGGCCTCTATGAAGTGGATAGTATTGATGCCAACCGCCTTGTTCATAGTATCAAGGACGTTCTTTTGCGACTGAACGTGAACATATCTCATTGCCGTGGCCAGTGTTACGACGGAGCTTCGAACATGAAAGGAAGCAGAAACGGTGTAACTACTCAAATCCTTTCGTTAGAAAGACGTGCCGTGTACATGCACTGCTTTGGGCATGCTCTCAATCTCGCAGTTGCGGACACCCTCAAGCAATCCCATGTTTGCCGTGAAGCCCTCGAGATAGCATATGAAATTACAAAACTGATAAAGTATTCTCTTAAGCGAAATGCAGCATTCAACAGGATCAAGGCAGAAATCTCTGATGAGGATGCTAGAGGTAGCGTTGGTATTAGGTCATTTTGTCCTACCCAATGGACTATTAGAGGGGATGCTATTACCAGCATTCTTGAGAACTATACTGTATAGAGTCAACTTTGGGAAGAATTTATAGAAGCAATGATGGAATCAGACTTGAAAGGAAGAGTGATTGGAGTAAAGACACAACTGGGATCTCACCGACTTCTCATTGGGCTAAAGCTGTCCGAGAAAATTTTGAGGGTAACTGACAATTTGAGCAGAACACTTCAAAAGACATCGCTCTCAGCCGCTAAGGGCCAAACACTTGCAAAAATTACTATCGAAACATTAATGAGTATGAGGACTGACAAAGCATTTGTTCTGTTTTTTGAAACAGTTAAGCGTGACTGTGATCGACTGGATACTGACCAACCTACACTTGCGAGGAATAGAAAAGCACCAAAGCGTTTTGAAGTAAGTGGAGGTGATGGATACCACTCTCCTACTGTTCAGGATTATTTTCGAATGATGTATTATGAGGCTCTTGATCTTGCTGTTTCTAGCATCCAAGAACGATTTAACCAGCCAGGATATGCAATCTACAGTAATCTTGAATCACTACTGTTGAAAGCAGCAAAACAAGAAGACTACTCCTGTGAACTGAAAGAAGTCCGCTCATTCTATAAGGGTGATTTCAATGACAAAGATCTTACCACACAGCTGGAAATCTTCAACACCAATTATAGCTGTAACTGTTCAGGACATTATTAGCTTTCTAAGGACACTATCAGACAGCCAAAGGTCATTTCTAAAAGAAGTTTGTGCCATAGCTCGGCTGATCCTTGTCATGCCAGCAACCGATGCAACAAGTGAAGGGCGTTTTCCACCATAAGAAGACTGAAAACATATTTACGAAGTAGATGTGGACATGCAAGGTTGAACCACCTCATATTGCTGAGCATTTATAGCGATAGTTTAGACAGACTTGAACTTTCCGAAATCGCAAGAGCCTTTGTGAAAGGCAATGAATATCGTTTACGTGTTTTTGGTGATTTCATTTAGTTGTTCAAAATTGGTTTAATAGAAAGCAGACGGTATTATAAATTCTGCCTTTTAAGTCACGTGATTTAGTCAAACTGTAATGTAAATGTTGCCTTTTAAGTTACGTCATTTTGGCCACGCCTCTTAGCGCGCGCTATGCCGGACCAATAAAATTTTGCTTCCGCTGGGCCTGCACCTACATTATCAACAATAACATTCACTGACCTTGTTGAGATCGCCCAAATTGAATTTTAGTCGTTGGAGATTCTTCATCAACTAATTACAGTTAACATTAAGGCGTGTGATAACCTGTCAAAATATTAAAATAAATTAGTTACCAAAAAGATGTTGTTTAGCTGTCATCAAGTGCCTTAGAAAGGCAGCAGACGTGCTAGCAGCATACACATGAAAATAGTCTCCTTTGCTTGCATTAGAGCCATAGTTAGAGATGCCTTTCATGACAACTGCTTTGCCTGGTACCCCCTTTCTCCTAAAGCTCTCAGTGGCTTGTTTCATAAACGAGTAAGCTTCCATGTCTACTGCCTTCACATTTCTGTCGGCCACGCGCGTTTTGTAAGCACTCAACTCTGCCTTCAGATTCATTTGCTTGTGTGGCACCGAGAGCATAGAATCGACAATGGCTATGATCTTATCTACTCGCGAAGAAATAGCTTCATTGGATGCATAACCATTTCCTTCTTCAGTAGCAATGTACCTATATTTTGCTGTTGGTGATGCACTAACCCAAGCAGATGACGATTTTATCATTGTGTCCAGAATTTCATCGTAAGTGAGGCGAATATCATCATCACTCATCGTAGTCATTCCAGGTAATTTCTTGTCCACCATCTTGTCCAGTAGTTCCCTCTTGCTAATACCGGCCTTCCCACTCTTGATCGCAAAGTCTAAAATGAGTTGTTGAAGATAACGAGGGCTCGGACGAACAGCGTTCTCTGGAATGTACTTCAACCAGACTTCAGAATCCGCTTGAACCAATTCATTGACTGACGCAAGGATACCTTTGTCGAGCTCACAGTATTGTGCTCTAGCCTGAAAATCCCCGCCTTCTTCCACCTTCCCTCCCATCTCAGCTGTCGTTCGTTTGGCGATGAACACACAACCGTGCTCCACGTGACCATGTCTGTTCTCGTCTCCCGCGCAGATTCCCGTCATTACCACTACGGTAGCCGTGAAGTACTTGGCGAGATTGGAAAGCAACATTTGACTCTCGGTTCCTCCCATTTCGGTTTGTGCCACCACGCCCACCTTCGTTTCTTTAGAATTCCATCCTTCACACACTCTGACGTTGAGCCTGCTGAGATCGGTGAGATGTGTGTATTTGTTTCCAAACTTGCCGTTCGTTCCGTTCTCTAGAACTGCTATTGCAGCCTGCAGCTCCGGCTCCGAAGCGCAAACGACAAGAACGTTCAAATGATCTTGAATATCCGACATGACCAAAGGTCGTTGCAACAGTACACCGTTCAATGCTTGAGTTCAGTTACAATTTGCGTACAAATCTAACAAAGGTCGTCGAAACTCACGAGACTCACTCACTCCTACTCTACCTAATTAGCTATAAAGCGCATATCTTTATTCTCCATTCATCAGCTACTCCGCTTGAGGTTGTGAATGGACATCTATACCGAGTGAGATTTAAAGCATGTCTGTATGTCTTCAACAAGAATCGGTGGAGCTCAACGAACTTATCCACCCATCTAGAGGCTGCATGCATGCATGGATTATCTGGTGGAGGTTGGATGAACTACACCGATTCTTCATGGTTAAAGACCTACAGTAATGCTCTAGACCTCACGCGGTAGAGGTCCACAACCTCAACCATACTAGCTAGTGGGGAATAGGACATGCGTATTATATAGTTGTTTGCGTGGTTCCCTTATTTTTCGTACCTGGCTCCCTAATGCTGTCGGCCTCGCCTAAAAACAAGTTAATTAATTGATCACTTGGTGTAAAAACTCAAAAATGTCGCTTTTGCGAAGAAAACTTTCAAGAAAGCAGCAGGAATGACTGGAGAATAGTTGAGACCAACTTTTGATGTTGACTGGCAATTGAGCATGGATGGTGGACCAAAACGTAAGCGCTTGGATGGCGCAGGTAAGAAACCGCAGTAAACTGGTAATTGTACTATTAATTAAAATGCAAAGAAATGTACAGTTGGAGATACTAATTAACAACGTATCACATAAGTACTGTTTAGTTATGTACATATATATCACCCTATTAGAATAAACAAACATAGATTAGCAACCACGCCCATAAATTTGGGACTTGAACTCCCAAGAAAACACCATTGCTACGCAACTGGGTATATATTCGTTCAACTAGCACGAGTAACGATGAGCAAAAACCGTTGACCACAAGAGAACGCACTTACGGTAATTGCATGCTAAACAGTCTCCTCTCACCCGTCACGTGCAGAAAAAGAACTTATTAATATCAACGTCTTGCTCAATCTTCTCGTCTTTGTGGACACAAGCACACGGTACCTAGAGCGAACATTCCTTTTTCATCAACTTATCTCATTGTACTAACGTGTTCTATTCTAGGTTATTGGATGGAGCGTGTCAGACATCGTCGACGGTCCGTTCTCCCGTTTCTAGAACACGGACTGACGTCCTACTGTCAACCGTCTCTGTGTCTTCGTCGCCTATAACGACAGGACAGATGGAGGTGTCGCTAGAAGACGACATGTGAGCAGTAGCGAGCATTTTTGTTAGCCGTGTCCCAAGGGCCCCTCCCTAGTAACTTGCTCATTGTAGTAGGGTAAAGTCGCCTAGACGTGGACTCCCGTATAGTTGGACAGTTAAAGTGGAACGAATTGGTCATCAACCGCGACGCGATTTGTTGCAATAGCAAGCACTAGTAGCCTCGTACCAGACCCTCTCGCGCCGTCGCGCCCGGGTCCCGTATAACAGACAACGCCTGAGAGGGTCTGGGATCATACCGCCTACAGTTTATGCTATTAAATGATCAAACTAGCTCGTCTGTCACCAAGCCTCAGGCTACTAATACGATTAGTCTAATAGTTATTCTCATGTGTCACATGCAATGTCTTGCAACAGACTTGACCTTTTCATTCGTACTCTACTTGTTTCCTTTTTCAGTGTTGGTATCCTGTCTCTACGCAAGCTCTACGTATTTGCCAACCTCTCTGGGAAAGAGGAATTCCTCTCCAAGAGACTCTAGAGCGGAAGGCAACACCGTGTCTGACAGCACGCTCTGCCAGGCTCCAAATGTTCCCGAATCGTACTCGAGCTTCCCAATTTGTATTGTTCTCGTAGCCTAGCACAGTATTAGAGCGGCGCCTAGTGCATCCCTAGTCCAAGCTACCTAGACTGCTGATCGAATCACATTGGACCTCACAGCTTCAGATAACGTAAATCGAACTCAGGATCGAGCTCCCTCTGTGAATGAATCTCTTTTCATGCGGCAAGGTGGGTCTCTTCTCATGCAACTGTACAGGAACGAAATATAAACAGTGAATGTATGCAATCGGATATCACAGCTAGTATAACTTTGATGGAAGGATAGCTTCATAATTAACTAAGAGCATGAGAGTGTTGACATTGGTGACATGGGGTGACACTTAGATGACGTGGGGTGACACTAGGTGAAGAAAGTAGGCGGTATGATCCCAGACCCTCTCCGGCGTTGTCGTGTTATACAGGAACCGGGCACGACGGCGCGAGAGGGTCTGCTACGAGGCTAAGCACTAGATCGTACCTTGTCTGTTTGTCGCACTCTTTCCCGTATGTTTAGACATTAGCCTCGCCAATTGCGAAACCAGAACAATCGTGCAGCGTTGCATATTCAACGCAAGCATCACCGTTGTACATGCCTATACTTTACTCTACTGTAGTATTATGCAGATTTACGAGTAGCAGCTAAAATCAGGCAACTTGGAATCAAAGTGGGCGTGCCTGGAAAGTTAATGAGCACCTTTTAACCAGGGACGGCGCTTAGCATGGCTCTTGAAATGGGGGGCTAAACACAATTATTGGACGCGCCCACTCTTTTGGACACACCCATCCGTATTGGCTTCTAATTGACTGATCTGGTAGAATCAGTAGCATATCTAGAATGGAAACGGGTAGTGTGTGCACTATGTACAGGTATTTACAGTCAACACTTTTTATGACCACGCTTACAAGTGATGGGAGCTATAGCCCGGTCTAGCCCATGCCACGCTATGGCCCTGTTCTAATCCTCAACAGACACCCATGCAGAGAAAGAGACGCCACCTTTTGCAGATCTCTTTGCAGCACAGGGCTCAGATCTAACACAAGGACAGAACACAGGAGACAGACAACTGCTGCCATATCATGCAGGTGAAATCCTCACTGTAGATGGATTCATAGAAAAAGTGAAAGTTAAAAACGTACAGAAAGTGGCAAGAAGCTACAACGTCAAGAAACTCGCCTCCTATCAGGAACTCCAAGACAACGTTTGCAATGTGAGTAGCTGGTTCAACCTTCGCAGCAGTAACAAAAATGACTCCTTTTGTAGCATTTATGGTCAATCGTACTACCAAGATACAAAGAAAGATAAGAAGGATGGATAGGCTGCGACAATCCCAGCTGTAGCCAATGGTTCTGATTCGATTGCGCCATGCTTGAAGAGATGCCAGAAACTACATTTTTGGCGTTCATAGATAGTCAGCCAGCAACAGAGGTTTGAGGCAAATAGAACCCCGTTAGTATAACGCTCCTTGCAAGTCACGTGACTTTTTCAATTTCCTGTTTCTGTAACTTGTAGCTTTCAATAATTAGTATAGAGCTTGTAGCTATTTCTTGCTTGTTTGCATCTATTTGATCGGTACTGCTCAATTTGTGACCTAAATTTTAACGCGGTTTGCTGGCATTCTGGTCTAAGGTAAGCTACAATAGCACTGAATCCGCTTCTTTTACTTGAACTTGCAGACTTGTGATTTGATGGCACGTAGGGGCGAGGTCGGAAACCACTCCAAATGATGTACTCGAGCTATGCTCCTATAGTCTAACCATAGTCAGCCCCCACCTTTGGATGGAATGAGAGTAACAAGGTTTTTTAGCTCTAGTGGTGCTTCCTTTTGTCAAAATGCATACCAGCTTGGTCAAACATGCTTACAGAGAACTGGAATGAAAACATTGAAGATCTCTGAAATACTACAACGTTGCCATCAGTCATTAGCCAAGGTCACGTAATGACCATTTGTTCATCGTTTATCAGTGATCAGCAACACAACAACATCAAAGCAATTGTACCAGACCCTCTCCCCGCCAACGGAAGTCAAAGGGGAGGGGCTGGTTACACGAGACTAAATCACTTGTAGTGCATATTCCAACTTCTTTCTAAAAATGTGTTTTATTTTGATCAAACTGCATGTGATTACTTCTACGATGTGTGATGACTTCATTTTAGAGAATCAGAATGTCATGCATGCATTTGTGGATATGCACTAATTCTTGTTTGTGTATGACACAGATGTACTCTAGATTACAACCAAGTGTAGAAAGATTGGTTAGAAGGGACTCGATAGAATAACCAGAATCTGCTAAGATATTATTTATTGTTGATTTTGATATCAATGCATGTCTTTGTATGTAGATTACGTGCTTTGTGGACGGCTAACTTGCCCACTACCACTATGGCTTGCTCTGTGGCTTCTTCAGAGATGTCTGACGAGGACAGCACAATGGGAGAAACAGAACAAAGTTTTTACACGGACAATGAAGTTGGTTTGTTGGTGTGTTGGAGGGTGGTGATTTAGATTAATTGTTTTGGTGTCCTAGTGGTTGGGTATATACATTGAAGATATTGATGAGTTTGGATCATGTGGTGACTCAGGTGTGTGTGTGTGTGTGTGTGTGTGTGTGTGTGTGTGTGTGTGTGTGTGTGTGTGTGTGTGTGTGTGTTGGATGTTCTATGGCGGCACGGCACGATTAGTATGTTGTGCTTTATGGTTGCCTGCTGTTGTCCAGTCTCTTCTGGCATTTACCATCTCAGATGCCCAAAAATGATCGATTACTGCTGATCATGAGTCAGAGGAACAAAGCACACACGGGGCATAACAGAAGAGGATTAGTTTAAACGTGGGTCCAGGATATGGACTCGATGGCGTCACTCTTTTTAACTTTCTCCTGTCCAACTGCGATGGTTTTGCAAACCCCTTAGTTGTTTAAAAAAGTCTACACAGAGAGTTTACGTTGAAAATCCAAGATACATCAGTGTTTGTGAGATCAGACAGCTGGGAAGAGAAGGAAGCTGGTGTGATGACTACAGAAGTATGGAGGTGGTTTGCAAGGAAGAATGTGCTTTCTATTTTGACATCGTGGTCTACAGAGACGTGGATGTGGTTGCAAGCGCCGGAAGTTCTCTGAGGAAGAAGTACTGTATTTGATTTGTAAACTCCTAGATTGTTTTTGCCTCCTTTATTGTTTGACATAGCCGTTATTAGCGGAGTGACGCAACAGCAGTAGTGTGTGTGTGTGTGTTTGTGTGTGTGTGTGTGTGTGTGTGTGTGTGTGTGTGTGTGTGTGTGTGTGTGTGTGTGTGTGTGTGTGTGTGTGTGTGTGTGTGTGTGTGTGTGTGTGTGTGTGTGTGTGTGTGTGTGTTACACTCAATGTGTAACCTTCTAGATTATCACAACGACCTGTGTAACCTTCTAGATTATCACAACGACCCAAAGGAGAGACGTCGTCATTTAGGGCAATACATCTAACAACAGAGTCTACTCACACTCTCCTCTGTCCACCATCATCAGGCTTTTGATGGATCGTTTCAACAACCACAAACTCATCATAGATCGCAGAACACGACAAACGAATGCAGTCAACGTCTAGAAAAGCGAGAAGTCGAGCCACCCAAGTGCTACTACAAACGGTTATTGTGCATGTCATAGAGCGGGAGGAATTACAAGCGGAAAGCAAGAAAATACAGGCAGTTGATGAAGGTGACATGAAGCGGTCTGTTCCATGATGAACAAGTACAGTGTGTGTGTGTGTGTGTGTGTGTGTGTGTGTGTGTGTGTGTGTTTGTTTGTAGCCTCGACGCTAGGCCATCTTTGCCTTCATAGTGGTGTAACGTGCCTGATTAGATGTAGGGTTCGCATGACCGAAAACGAAGTTGTCACTGTATAAGGTGAAGAGTGGCCTCAACATGTTATGTAACAAGGTAGACATGACAGCTTTTTTATGTTGCGATTGGTTTTTCAAACATTCAAGTAAAGTTGTGTGTGTTTGTGTGTGTGTGTGTGTGTGTGTGTGTGTGTGTGTGTGTGTGTGTGTGTGTGTGTGTGTGTGTGTGTGTGTGTGTGTGTGTGTCTGTGTCTGTGTCTGTGTCTGTGTCTGTGTACATGTGTGCATGTGCGTTATACTTAATGTTTAACGTTCTAGATGATTACAACGTTCCAAAGGAGCGACATCCGCATTTGAAGCAATACATTGAACAACTCTTCTCCTCACACTGTCTTCTATCCAACATCCTCACACTTTCGTTGAATGGTTTGAATTACCACAAGCGCATCATAAATCATGGAATGCGACCAACGAATGCAGTCAACATCTAGAAAAGTGACAAGAGGAGCCACCCAAGTGCTATTACAAACAGTTATTGAGCATGTCAAAGAGTGGGAAGAAGCACAACAAGCGGAAACCGAAACAATACAGACAGGCAATGAAAGTGGTCTCTTCGATAATGAACAGGTGAAACGTGGGTGTGTGTGCGTGTGTGCATGTGTGTTGTGTGTGCGTGAGTGTTTGTGTTAGTCGGTGTGTGTGTGTGTGAGTGTGTGTGTGTGTGTGTGTGTGTGTGTGTGTGTGTGTGTGTGTGTGTGTGTGTGTGTGTGTGTGTGTGTGTATGCAGGCGCACGCGTCAGTGTTGGGGTTATCATGATATGTCGACATTTGACGAGACTTCGAGAGGTCAGTTGGTTTGCACATGCAGCACCCCATATATTGTGTCAGGTGTGTATGGGGGGATGTGAGGGTCTCTCACATGTTCCACATGTGAACGTCGTGAAGCATGTACAAACAAGCCTTGTCCATTGTCTATTCAACAGACGGCTTCCCTGAATCAATGCAAACTTTACGTCCTCAGATCTCATTGCAAAAGCAAGTGTGACATCGCCTGCCTGGCAGTACTTTGGGTTGGAGAGCAAGAAAGACGGCAAGTCCAAAATGACTGACACAGCGATATGTTGCACCTGCCAGTCTCTTGGAATAGCAGCAATATGAGAGTAACATGATAGACCATTTAGTCAGTCATTTGTGCCACTAGTGCAGCTACAGAGTAGCTCTTCAGCAAACGGGGGAACACTGTCCGTCCTAGACGTAACTGGCTGAAACGAGATATGGTAAACGTGTTAGCATTCTTGTCCAGTAACCTCCATCCCAACTGTAGCCAGTAGATAGGAGTTACGTATGTGGGATGATAAGCATCTTTGCAAGATTAATAGAGTTATTGTGAGGATACTAAGTTGCAAATTTGGATTTGCAAATAGGCAATATATCGTGATATCATTGACTGGCCGACAAAAAGTATCGTCGGTGTAGGCTTCTGATATCTCCCAACACTCGTCTGAATTATGACTTTGACATTGTGTTTGTGTTTTATGTGGAGACATTGTCTGTTTGCTGTTCGGGATTGTGATTAGCAGTCGTGTGCCTGTCTGGAGCTTAACTGTTAGTTTAAAAGTTTTGTCTCTATTGCAGTCAGTTGCTTGATTTGCTTTCCGTGCATATGCCTGCCGGTCTGATTGTGTGTTGTCTGTTTGTCTTCTTGCTTGTTTTGTCTTTTTGTATATTCATGCGTCTATTGGTTGTTCTATGCTTTTTGCTGCATTTTGGTCTCCTTCTTAGCTGCCATACCTTCAGTGACTGCGTTCAACAAGAATGGATTGACCATCAAATTTTTCGTTCTCAAAATTTCCAACGATCCCAACAACATAGTCGAGATCTTGATGTTTGCTCTTAACTCACAACCTCTAGCAATAATGGACTTTTTATTTCAACTAGCAGTGCCAAAGGTATTCGTTACAATAGGAAAGTGATAATGACACTTGTCTATATCTGTGTCTGTTCAAATTCATTCCAGTTGAACATCCTGTCACCATCCGGGAATGTAATTCCATCAACTAATTCTGACAGTGTAACGCAAAAGTCTTTACATTGCGCATCCTCAACAGGTAGGTGTGTCTGGATTCTTTTAGTAGTAGTCGGTCAGTAATGTAGTCTCGTGTAGCTAGACCCCATTTCGCCATGTCATACTTCCGATGAAGATGTGTCTGGTGAACAGCTTTTGATATCGCTGTGTGCAGTGTAGCCAGAAATCGTCTATCTGAAGACCAGATTTGAATTCCTAAATGCTTCACTAAAGTCCAGATTGTTATTCACACAGTGCAATCCTATCTCAATTAGTTTCTCTTGTTTTGTAAAGAACAAGTCAAGACTACAGCTATTGTCGTTGCTTTTTGTGAAATCTGCTTGTCTACAGCAACAGTTAAACGCAGCCATGCAAACATTGACGTCGACAGGCTTTGATTTTATGCAGGCATGATCGACATCGTATGTAGCGCATTGTGCT
This sequence comes from Corticium candelabrum, assembly GCF_963422355.1. Taxonomy (NCBI): domain Eukaryota; kingdom Metazoa; phylum Porifera; class Homoscleromorpha; order Homosclerophorida; family Plakinidae; genus Corticium; species Corticium candelabrum. The sequence goes on from NC_085090.1 coordinate 5,926,776, forward strand.
CGCTGTGTCACAATGGAGACTAAACGCGAATGTGCTGGATGGATGGATGCGAACATACTTGACACTGCTTGCTGTTTGATGTCCAAACTGACCGGAGACAGTCCAGAGTGAGCAATATCTGATGGAAGGTCTTGGATCAGGTCTTTAGTGAAGCGTTTAAGAACCAAATCCGGTCTTTAGAAAGCAGATTTCTGACTCGGCGACACACAGCGACATCAAAGGCTCTTCACCAGACCCATTTTCGCCCGGAAGTATGACACAGCAAAGAGGGATCTGTGTACGCAAGACTATCAGTAATGCAGGTATGATACACCTCCTTTGGTTGTAATGGTGGCTGTGGCATGCATTTCTATTAGTCACAGATTGTAGTTTGTGCTTTGTTGCCTGTCTTTTAATTTATATTTATTAGCCCTATGTGCATGGGCTTGTGGTAGCCTCATGCCCAGGTCTTCTTGCATACTCGGGGAAGAGGACGTGGTACATGATGTTTTAGCATGCGCACATAGTACCTCGAAATCATGCTTTGTGTGCGCACATGCGGAACCGATGTTGTTCAGAATCTGTAAATTGTCTTTCTCAGTGGCTGTACACATGAAGACATAGGAGCCAGTGTGAGCATAGCTAGAGGGCAAATCTTCATGTTCAGGGCACTACCAGGGGTGATGTGCTGCTGTGATGTTCTTTGCCTCCTTTTTACGACTGAGATACCGGTCCTGCTGTCATGTGCTTGCACCCTTTATTCTGCTGCAATTTGAATGCATACTGAGCACAGCGCTGGCAGATCTGCGTGGAAGACCGTCAGTTTTACAGATAGGAATTTACAAAATAAGCTGCAACTTTTGCTGCAGTCGTTCTTGGTAAGCAAACTCTATAAACACTGCCATAAAAACAAGGTCTCAAATCGTCTAGTTAGACCTAGTGTCAAGATCTAGTGGCTTCGTCCAGTACTGATGCACGATAACGGTGTTGCTGTCTTTTGCACGCAACATTATCAGCTCGAGATTCTAAACAACGTCGGTTTCGCATATGTGCATACATTATCCTGATGTCGAAGTAATTTATGCACTCATGTAAAGACAACTTGTACCAGGCCCTCTCTTTGGGACTGCTTTCTGCACGTGATGGGAGAGGAGAGTGTAGAAAGCAGTCTTGAGTATGGAGGCCAGCGCTAGAGTTACAGTAATCATTTATCCGGAAATGATTACTGACTGGATGGAAACGACCATGTAACTAACTCAAGAATGCATAGCATGCGCTCATTGTTATCCCTGGTGTGATCTCAACATATCGTTGTTGCAGCTTGTAGGCGGAGTCATGCAGGACTTTTCTGATTACTGAATTTCAAGTAACATAGCGAACAGAGATTAGGCAAACTTGCGACAAAACGATGTCAGTCAGTCAGTCAGTCAGATTTCCTGGCCACGAAACTGATTTACTTCCATTTGTTTATATGACTGTCTGTCCTTTTTTGGCCAGCCGTAGAAACATGTGCTTGCATTCTTTGTGTTTGGCGACCTAGACATGACGTTGTCTCTCATTTGCATTTACCTAAACGAGGAGCTAGGGTATACATGTATGTTTATGTAAACAATTGTTAAAATAAAGGGTCATCTGTATTGTTGGGGCGATGGTACTTCCTTCAATTTAGGTATCCAAGACTCGAGTGTGTGCTTGCCAGTACTGTGTGTGTGCAACAGCTGTCAGTGTAGTTGCTCTGCATGAGCCATGCCTAGCGTTTAGCATGTTAGTGCTTTTTCATTATTTTATAGCAACAGTTGAGGATGAGACTGCGGATTTCATACAGTGTGGATGGATCCCCTATGACCGAACAAGGTGAAATTGGCGAATTTCCACCAGCAGTTTCTTAGTAATGTGAGTAAGGGTGGCTGTTATTTTGTACTACTAGTCTATTATCTTGCTAGTTGTGTGACTGTTGTCGTGTTTGGGGAAAATTTGTTGTAGATTATTGGGTAGATGGTACTTTTGTAGCTTGGCAGCTGTTGTCTATGAAGTGCTTTCAAATTTTATTTTGCTCCAGTGCCACTGTGGAAATAGACGCGTCACAGTTTAGTCTAGCGCACAGTAGGGTTTGCGTTATTGGTCACGTGATTCATACAGAAGTTCACTATGGTTCTATAGTGACTGTATTATCGACGATTTGGAATGTGTACAAAGGAGATGTAGACGGTCACGTCGAAACACGTTAGAATGTGACAGGTAAGCAAACTGGCAGTCTGCTCTGCATGTAGTTAGGAAACAGGCTTCCAACGTGTAAATTATCGTAATTGTGTGCATTTCTCTCGACTTGACATTTACGTGTGGAATAATTAATAATAGTGCTAGACCGTGTTACATCACGAAAGTATTTCATTGAAAGCTAGACCGCTAACAAACATACACGCTAGTCTCGCGTACCCAACATCTCCCCATTTCGACTTCTGGACGAGGGAGGTCTGGTTTCACTGGGTTCCACCGGTGACTTCGAGTCGACGGTCACGAGTGAGCGTATCAACTGCACATCAAAATCAATGTTTAGTGTACAGTACCATATACGACTTTGACGTCTTACTCCTAAAGTGAGAGAGCAGCAAACTGTGTTTCAAGATCATCTACGCTACATTTCAATTGTCAATACGATAAGAAATCTAGGATTTGCGACCTCGAATTACCGTTGGCAGTGCAAGGTTAATGTCTTTACTCTCATAGCTTGCGCGTGATATGTCACAACTAAGCTGTTTAGCTATGAGTCATGGACTGTTTGATTCTTATCCTAGAGCACTGCGTTTCGACCATGAATGTACATTGCATGTAAACCTTGATCACATGTGCTGCAATACCGCATTTAACTTAGAATCCACGATAATGCGTGGTTGCCTTGACACCACAATGTAAGCTCACGATTGCGTGTAAGCCGCTGTTATATGAGATACCATATATTGACGTTCGTTTCCGGGCGCTTACATTCGTTTTCATGCGCTTAGACACGGTCAGAATTAAATATAAATTCGTGTAAATATACTTTACACAACGTTTTTACTCACACATTTCATGTGAGCCACACGTAATGTGCATGCGGTACATGCGCCCTCAATATGCAGTGAAGAACCCAAGGTTACAGGGGCGTATATGGAGCATTTGATGGGTCGGTTCTTTTAGTGCTTAAGTGGAGTCTTCCGAGTCAAAGACAGCATGCTGTATCCTAATTATTCTATTTATTAGCTACCAGGTCTATAGAAAGGTTTTGGTAAATGTGTATATATACATATATATATATATATATATATATATATATATATATATATATATATATATATATATATATATATATATATATAGCTACATCTGGAACGTGGGATCCAAGTCAACTATTTTGCAGTTACAGATTCTGCATCTAAACATGCCGTTGCTATGGTGATGATGCTAATTTTGGCGCTGTTGTTACCAGGACTGATCTGGATGTCTCTAATAATTGGCATTTATGGATAACTTAGTCTAAGGTGCGCAGAATCAACGCAGATAAACGGCTATTTAACATTATATAGGACATTTGTAATCATTGATTTAATAAAGAGGTTTGGTCGACTTCGCCTGATTTTTCGAGTTTTGGATTAGTCCTATTATTTTAATGGTAATTAAGTTGTACCGGAGACAACTTTTGGGGCCACAATTTTGGCACAGGCTATGAATACGGCCGGCAAGTTATCTGGTGCAAATATTGCATGTATATCGGTCTTGTATATATAGAGGTAAGAGCGAACCTCCGACTGAATTGGATCAGTTCTCGGATGCTCCCTAAGTACGCAGCTGCATGGATTAGATACAATAATACTTTTACTCATCACGCTTTCAAAAACTTGGGGCTAGCGACTGCAAATATATATATATATATATATATATATATATATATATATATATATATATATATATATAGCTCATAGTATACGTGACGCCATTGTGCTGGCTACGCAAAAACTACAACAGATGTAGGAAGATGATAAATAGGGCGACTTAGTGTGCGCTAGAAGTCGTGGTTAGATAACGGCACTAGAGACCATAGAGACGTTCTATAGAGACCTGCTAAAGTCATTAGCCCCTGTGTAAGCATGGTCATAGTTTGACACATTTCTCGCATTGCCATACAAATTCTGCTTTTATACATAAGACAACAGAATGTATCTTCTAATCAATAACGATGTTCATCGCTAAATATTCTTCTCATCAATTGCAGTGTGAGCATAATTTAGTGGGTGAGTGTGGGTATACACACGGACCCAGACAAACCTCGTGCGCAATGCATAACAGTTGCATTAATTTTAACAAGAACACAAGCAGACGGCAACGCTTAGTGAGCAAAGTAAGAATATCATGTCAGTCACTCGTATTGTCATTCAGCCCTTGAATTTCTTGTTTGAACAACTCGGCTAGAAGTAAAATAGAAAGAAGGAGTGATTGTTCACTAGAGAATAAATTTATGACATGTTTTCTCACCTTTCTCTATCTCGTCGTGACCAACTGGAAAAATCGTCTTTCGTATTTCAAGACATTTCTCTACATGCAGACTGGCTTGGGACGCTTCTTTCATAACAAGAAACGACGTAGCAAGGTAAAAGTGACCTGCACACATACAATCAGATCGACAAAGAAAACGAAAGACGAAAAGAGATCAACGCACAATCGGCGGTGTGATGACTAGTAGGTAGTGTGTCTTGAAAAAATGATAAGGAAGATTGCAAATGGGTTAGAGACGCTTCAAGTCTTGAGGCCTTCATTTCATACAAACCTAACCTCATCGTACCTACACACATTCACATTTACAACCAGCTGATGTGACGAGGATTGATAATCAATTAACTTACAAATTGCAATATTAAAAGAATTTGGAGAATGACTCTCTTTTTGCATTTCTATTGCTTCCAAACACAACTTTATAGCTTCTTCATAACATCCTTTCTCGTCATAGTCAAGAGACAATAAATATAAATCTAATTGTTAATTGAATCGATCTGTAGCAATCCAATTTCACGTTGAAAGGAAAGTGTAAACTAACTATTCGCGACGTTTTCGACTCGTTGAAGTGATTGATCTTGTTGTTGCAGCAATTGTCCAGCTTTCTCATGCCACGAGATGGCTTCATCGTAGTTTCCTCGTGATCGACAACAATTTCCAAAATGGTTCATATCTGTAACATGGTAAGTTGCAAGCCGCTGCGATTAATAAAATTCTAACACAACGTTTACAACAAACTTTCGTTAGATATCACAATTATTGTAAATAGATTTATTGGGATGCTATAATTAGTGAGCGATATAGTGTGTGCCTGAACATATATAGTCTGTCAGTGGAATTTCTTTATCTCTTTATCTCTTAACAATATTTATAGTAGGGGCGACATAGCCTGGGAGCTAGGGGACTCTCGACTTTGAGCACAAGCTATATTTTGTAAGCACACCAGAGCCGTGCATACGTACTCTGAAGCAGACAATAGACTCGTAGTTCCTAGACTGGGATACCCCGCCCGCGACCTAGCCTGTACGGGCACGCACACACACACGCATGCACGCAGACACACACACACACACACACACACACACACACACACACACACACACACACACACACACGCACGCAGACGCACAAGCACATACAGACACACACGCTCGCGCACACACAAACGCACGCACACACGCAAGCACGCACACACACACACACACGTACGAAAACACACACGTACGAAAACACACACGTACGAAAACACACACACACACACACACACACACACACACACACACACACACACACACACACACACACACACGCACCCACCCGCGCGCAAACACACACACACACACACACACACACACACACACATACACATATATACACACACATATATACACACACACGCACAAACGCACCCACGCACAAACGCACACACACGCACACACATACACACTTACAACCGCACACACACAAACTCACACACAAACACACACACACACACACACACACACACACACACACACATATGCACCCACCCGCGCGCTCGCGCACGCACACACACACGCACACACACACACGCACACGTCGGTACGCACGAACGCACGCACACAGAAACACACTTACAACCGAACACACACACAAACTCACACACAAACACACACACGCCCAAAAACACACACACACACACACACACACACACACACACACACACACAATTATCTGTGCTATCGTCCGATGCAAATGTTTGTCCCTTCGTTGTCTCCTTTGTATATTTAGCTCTCCTGGTTCGTTTCATACTTCCTGTTATACTGGCGTTTGCAGGCGTTTAATCCATATTAGTTACCGGCACGTGGCCCCTATCCTATGAGCGCCCTCGTAGACGGTGCAAAAATATCTGAATTCGGCCAAGTGCCTGCATTGTTTAGTTATTGCACACATACCGTAGTTATTGCACACATACTTTAGTTATTGCACACATACGATATTTATTGCCCATTCTCACAATTACATATATGGTAATTAATTAATTAATTAATGCATGGTAGGGAGACGATATTCAGTTTATTGACCGAGGTCTTGAGGGGCTTTCCGGGATAATTAGCCGAAGCGAAGCCGAGGCTAATTATCGATGAGAAAGCCCCGAAAAGACGGAGGTCAATAAACTGGATATCGTCGACCCTACCATGCATTAACGTATTTGTTGCATGTTTAACATCTTACTGGAATTAGAGTTCATAGACTATTCAAGTTGAATTAGAGTGGTTGTGTATTGCAATGACAGCTAAACTTTTATGTCAAACAACCACATTTTGACAGCTGTGAAGTGTTGTTGACGTGCACGTCAGCCCCATAAGGGCACGTGCTCAAAAGTATTAGTACAGTACATTATCCACGTGTTCTGCCAGCATGATGTCGGATCAGAAAGAGGACCGTAATAATGACCAGGACGACAACAGATAGGACGCATTAGTTTCAAAAAGCATGCCAATAGCATTAGCAAGCTTGACAGCAGATTTGCTGAGAAGACAGTACAGCAAGGGTACAATTTGTAAGAACACACTGCCTGAAACAGTTGGGTGATGCAAACATTTGAAGCATGGAGAAGTAATCAAAACAAGGATGCTCCACAAGAAGAGCAGCTACCGACAGACAAACTTTGTCTCAACTAAGGATTCACAACTAGATGCAGCCAAACCACAAACGGATTAATTGTCAAAAGTCTGTTACATTTACGTTGAGCACGGATCCAAAAATTATAGTGGTGGACTAAGTGATTTAAGGCATCCAAACCAATAAGTCACAAGGTAAATTATAGTCAAGCTCCAACGTGACTCTGTAAGTTAATAGCATTTTGTGGTTTGTGGTTTATCAGATACGCTAATGAAGAAGCTGGTGACCGTTGCCATGTAAATATTTTGGATCTCTATACCTAAGTTGCCAGCAGGATTTTCTCGAGAAGGCTTTTATTATAAACCTTTGTTATCTACCCCTTTATTCTGGTCTTTGGTATTCAAAGCAAGGAATCGGTCATAACACGTTGGCTAAAATGACGAAAGTGATGACAGCTGAAGCTGGTCCTTCAGTTCGAACCAACCACGCTCTTCAAGCTACTAGTGCGACAAGGCTGTTTCAAGCGGGAGTTCCTAAACATGTCATTCAAGGCAGAACCTGCCACAAAACCCCTCAAGCACTGAGACAATACCAAGAGCCATCTGAATTGCAGCAAATGGCAGCGTGCAAAGTTTTGGATAATGGCCATGCACACACAAAAAAGTCAAGGAGTCGGGAGAGATACGAAGTAGTCTAGGTTGAACAGCCGTCTGAAATGGAAAGAGAAATCCATTTGTCATTTCTGACTGCGTCTTTACAAACTGTAGTACTGTGAACATTATTATTGGTAAAGAATAAGCTCGTAATCTAAAATAGATATGCTCATGGATTGATTGCTAGTTGATTTTCGTTTTTGCTATTTTTTCGTTTTAAGTTAGTTGTGTTTTATGACAGTAAGCAGTATACAGATATTGACCGGTCAATGAACGTTTATTAACCGGAAAATATGCAAGATGCGGTTGGGTTGCTATGGTACGAGTGTAAATATAAGGAGAGAAAAATCCTAGCAACGGCGGAATAGACACCCAAACATGCAACAAATAATTATAGCATGCTTGCCATGGGACTGTCCCTGATAATGAAACCTTACACTAAATCTTAAACCAGGAATGCTAACTATATGGTCAGCTACTCGAACGCTCATTGCCACCTGCCGGTAACTAAGTCGGTTATCACTCTTGTTCCAGAGCAATATCATATTTATTGCCCGAGCACCGTTTATTGCACTTGCCGTAGGCGAGTGCGATAAACGGTGAGAGGGCAAGAAATATGATATTGCTTTGAAACGCTGGCGATAACATTTACTTATTGTCCTTGCCGACAGTCTATTGATGGTTTTACTAAAAATGATTTAAATATAGAAATTTGGCGTGAAAGCTAACTTTCTTTGCAAGCAACAAATTATGAGATAGAATAGAATTGTCGTACTAAAGTTGAAAACCAATTGTAATTACTACCGACCATCTGATGTACTTATCCTGTCAATGCATTTAGGATGTTGCAAAGCAAGTGACATGCAGTGTGGATATAACATGAAACGATATGTAATACTAACTTGTTGCAAAGAGGTCGTCTCGTCTAGGTGAAGAAGGTAGTTGTTGCAGCAATTGGTGAGATTTCTTAAACCACACCATGGCTTCGTTGGAGTCTCCTTGCCATAAACAACAACGACCGACATCGTTCATATCTGTAACACATCACGTTGTAATAAGCTGACATTGATAAGAATTCTAACAAATACGACATACTTCCGTAATTATTACAGGGATTGTAAGTTATTAGTAAATTGGTTTGTTTCAAGCTTTGTGCATGTCTCTTTAAAACTCAATTGTATGCAATAGAATACTGTAACGGTTATTCATTTTGTCGCAATGTTTCAGTAAAATATTTTTCGTCAGTTGGATAGACAGACACATTCTATCAAGCTGGAAACATAACGAGACAGCTGCACGTCAAACCAATAGATTTAGCTTCCAAAACGATCACGCGATGTTGGGTGAGTGAACGCTGTCTACAGATCATTACGATAGAAAGAAAGTCTAGACTACTGTACTCACACACGGCCAATTGAGGATGTGATGACGGTAATGATACGTTTGCAATATCTAACGCTTCTCTTGCCAATTTACAAGCTTCGTCGTTTCTGTCAAGTAAATCGTACGTATAGGAAAGGTAAGATATAGCTAGGCAAACATGATAATATTAATAAATATGTATTTATATCTTTTATGATTCACGATTTCTTACCAACTGCTAAGGAGGGATGAGCAGATGAGTAGCATGATCGGCTGACGGCGACTCCCTCTTCCGTTACACTCAAACTTTTCTCAAGTTTCCCGCTCTTTCTGTAGCAGTAACCAAGATTGATGAGAACTAAAATAGAAAACCTTAACTTATAATTTCCATTTTTCAAATATCCCAACATGTACAATTAGGAATACGACATCGCTGCATCTTTCCATGTACGTACTCGCAGACATTCCCACTAGATTCCCGTCATCGCATCGCCTCTTCAACTCGAGCGACTCTTCGTGTGACTTTATCGCCTCGTCGTACTTCCCCACTCCTTGATATACGACAGCAAGGTTATTTAGAGCTAAAAACACAATTATAGCGTTTAATTCTGTATAAAGTAATATAATCTAGATTCCTCCATTATAAGCCAGACTATTAAATAATTATCGTGTTTGCCTTCTTTTTACCTCTTGTTGTTTTCATCATTTCTAATATTTTAATTTCCAACATCTCATCTTCTGTGATAAAATTTCGTTATCAAACTTTAGTCTTACTTAATTTTTGCTTGGTCCATTACAGATAAATAAATATCAATATTTTCCTTCTACTCATGTCCTCAATTAGAAATTCCGAACACTACACAACGGAAGTTATTAAGTACGTTCTCAGTTGCTCGAGTAAAGCCTGGTTCACAATACAACTGGCGTCGCGTAGACGCGACGTAATGTGTATTGTGAACTAGGCCAAAGTGAGGGAAGGCCATATTGTACGTACAGAAGTCTATATATGTTTTCTGTCGCATAACCAGTTACACTATTGTTTTCATCTGCCATAAATGATGCATCATTATTAAATTGGATTATTTCAAGTCGGTCATTTAGTAATGATTGAATTCGTAAAGTACTTTTACTGATGTAATAAAAGTTTATCAATCTCTTACACTTTACTGTTTTGGGAAAAATTTGTAAAAAGATACAGTCCACGCTTTTTACATAATGTTACGCCCATTTTAATATTCGTGTAAACAACAAATTTTATTCTCAGCCATAAAAATTATAAAATATCTTGTAACAGGGCTCACTGTCGCACAGAGCGCGTATATTCTACTGTATAGAGCATTAGGACTGTAGACGGATATTATAATTAGGTTGGGTATAGCACTCTGCGTCAGTCCATGTATTTCTACCTCTTCCAACCTACAGAAATTCCGTTCTATCCGGTAGCTGTTCAAGCTTAGGGTGCTGCAGGTGTCCTTCCAATTTTATTGGTATTTTGTCAAGTATCGATTACATATGCGAGAAACATTCGAATTTGTCAATGTGATCTTTGACTTGAAACGTTGGACAATAATAAACTGTAGGCAAACTGTCTTGCTACTCTGCTTAATTCAACTCTTCTGGAGCCTGTCCTACTGATTCTTAGAAGGCAAACCAGACACCTTGTCAATTTAGGCGTGGCAACCCAAAGCGTCAAAACCAGACGTCACTGGTTTAATTAACAAGCAAAATTTTGATTTCGCCACAAAACTATATGATCGTTTTTACAATGATTATCGTTGGTCAGTCGATTGTTTTTCTAATTGTTACATATATATATATACATATATATATATATATATATATATATATATATATATATATATATATATATATACTTAGAAAGGAATGTTCCTTGCAACGAAGATGCCTGTGTAGTAATGGTAGCCTGTTGTACTGTGTTGCCATGTTGATATCAACATTTTGTCAGATTTTCATTCTTTAATATTCTAGTATTCTGAACGGAAAATAGTGTAATTTATAGAGAAGGCCTAAGAAACTGCACAGCTTTCTTTACAAAGACACATGCAAACAGAAAGTGAGATATCGTCTCACAACTCACTACACAAAATTTCGTCTGCGTGCTATCGGGCGCCGGAATGTGGCACCACCCACTAAACTTTCTGAAACCGTTTTACATCTTCGCCGTCAACAAGCTGCACTAAAACGTCCTTTATCTGAAACCTTATGTCTAGATTGGATAAGTTGGATTAGACAAAAAAAACTCGCAGATGGATTCACATTTACAATAGATACTCAAAGAAATCCATCAAAAGACTTACGATAAAATAAAGTTTGCTAAAGAATGACACACGAGTTTTAAATTACGACTGTAAGAACCGCTGGCTGCAGGCGAAAACATGCACACTATAGATGAGCAACTAAAATTATTAATTAATGCTCGGATATTTGGACATGAAACCTGTCAACAGATCAAAATAGAATTTAAAAATAAATTTAATATTTTTGCGTAGTTCTCATTACACTACCTACAGATTTCAACTACAGAATGGACACGAAAACCTATTGGTGATGATGTCGAGCGGAACTGGAAATAGTCGAGGTACCACATGTACTGTTAACATGAATTTACGCAGTTATCGACAAGTACTCATTGTATGTCTGTAAAATCTCATTTTATAAATATTACTGCGCGGGCACAATTCAAATATTATTTCTGGTCAACTAAGGTAAAGAATACGAGTATCAAGAAATATAATTATTTTGGACTTAATGTAAATAATATTTTGTAGAGGAGAGTTGTGCTGTATACATTTGATGTAAAAAGCATATTAGTTTATGGAAGTTATCATAACGACTTAACATTAAAATTGAGGTGCCGATGTTTATCCGACCAACAACATTTTAGGCTGTGTCTCCACTTGTTGCTCTTTAAACATGTTTAACGTTAAACACGTTTAGACTCTAAACGTGTTTAGTTGACAGCGTCTCCACTTGTCCATTTATTCCGGGCTATTAAAAGAATTATCCGGGACTTTGTTGTACCGCGCAAATTCGCTTTTTGTGCACCAGACAGTCTGAAATCGTCTTCTGGTCGTCTGAAGGACAATAGAGACACACAAGTCTCTGTCTTCGTCGAAATCGCTCTCTCCTGACACTCAGCATCAGTCTACGCACTCTCTAACATTGCGTAATTCTGTCTTCTTCCAATAGTCTCCAAAGAAAGAGAAAGAACAGTGCGAAAGAGCTAACAACAATTGTCGTGGAACGCGCGTTACTATCACATGACCGTTAAACCTAAACCACTTTCGTTAAACTACCTCTGAAACATGTTTAGCAAAAGCTGTTTAGGTTTACAGTTAAACAGGTTTAATGCTAGTGGAGATGCATTATTTTTAAACATGTTTAGACTTAAACAGGTTGTAAACATGTTTAAGCCCTAGTGGAGACGCGTCCTTACTCTATCAATTAATCGTGCAGATAATTGTTATGTGTTACGTTAAATTAGTAAGAAATAGAAATAGAATAGACGAGACAAGCGCATACAAGCTGATATGCTCGCATCGTCTTCTCCCCGTTCTCTTTGCCAATCTATCACTTTCCTCATCAACCGCTCTGCATCTTCAAGGTTTTTTATTGCCATGTAGCAACATGCTAACCGGTTTAGAGCTGTAACAAGAATGTGCCGATATTAGATACAAATACAAAAATATCGTAACAATAATTTAAATAAAGCAAATATATTATACAACTGGAAGAAGAGCTGTCGACATTGCTGGCAAATGTTTTCTGCAAATTAATATCTATTTTATGTACAGTGGAATTTGTAGTGTGATCTACTTCGTGTCACTTACAGAGCTACAACTATCCTTACTATAACTTGTAACATCGGCACTTTCGTAACTGCGTCGTTTCTTACATTAATCGTGCAACGATTAGGTTTACTGCAGTAGGAAATGGTAAACAATATGAAACCTTATCTGTATGAGTACAAAACAAAAATTAATTTTATTTATTTGTATTATAACTACCTGGTATAATGTGACTGTTACTGACATCGGAAAAGTATCTGCAGATTGTAAACAATTTTCACTTCAATCGTTGTCATGACCTAGAGTTAGTCCCAAAGCACCATCACCAAACGTTTGACGAGGAGGAAATCAAACGTTTCGTCCCTATTACCAGTCAAAAATATAAATTTACAATGTGGAACGACACGTGCCAGCTACGAGAGCTCCACGATTCGGGAGCAAGCAAAGCTGCCGTCTAGCACAAAAATGCTAGTGACTTTACTCTGATTCAAGCAAGTCTAGAATGCATCGTTGATAGCATATAAACCCAAGGCAAAAGCTAGCGATGCTCTGTTTTACAGGCTGAAAACTCAAGATTACTTTAATTAATTAACCCTTTATGGGCGAAGTAGTCAAACATTATCCGCTGCTGAGCACGAGCAGTAGCTGTGTTATCGAGTTTGCACGGGACAAATCAAGCTAAATTTACCACTTGCATTGCTATAGATAGAATGCTATTGATATCTAATTCGTCTCAAACTATCCGGAAATTTTAACGGTCTTCTATTTTCTAATGCGCATGCTTGCAGTACGCCATGCCACGTGACTAAAATAAATTTAGGAAATTAATTATTATCAACGTCATGGGGTGTCGATATGACGAAGTATACTAATGACGTTATTTCGAATTCCTTGCGACGTCATTTTGAAGCGTAGTTGGCCACATTCCATTTCGTACCTAGGAACGCCCTCTGCAAAGGTGTAGGCGTATGGAGTCGTTGTTGTTGCGTTGAGAGAACACAGAGTCAGAAGACAAAGTAGATCGATTGGTCGAATTGTGTTTTCGAAGTCATAGTCCACTTTCTCTTCGTTTTAGTGCAATTTTTCGCACTTACCTCTCGCCTTATATTGGGTATTGCGTAGTGCGCATGCGTGAGCGACTCATTTAGAATCGTTATCCTAAGTAAATCCAGGATTGTGGGAACCCCCGGTGTCAGATTCAACAACTAGCGACGAGGATTTGGCAAATTTCACGTTAGCGATACGAATACAATGGCCGACGAGCCACGAGCAGAAAACAACAGATGGGCCCGGCGGGCTACGTGCCCGGAGCAGTCATGTCGGTGGAAAAGCCAAACCGCTACGTTCCAGGCTCCGATTGGCAAAGCTACACCGAGCAACTAGAGTTCTTCTTTCTAGCAAATGGAGTGGAGGATGCCACCAAGAAGAAAGCCATCTTGCTCGCGAATGTGCCAGCCGAGACATTCCAACTCATCAAAGACCTGTTGGCGCCTAAAAAGCCGTCAGCTGACACGGTAACGTATGATAGCATTGTCCAGGCGGTCCAGAACCACGTAAAACCAAAGATATCAGTCTGGGTAAGTCGTTATGCTTTCGATACTCGAGTACGGGAACCTCATGAGTAGGTAGGAGACTTCGTGAAAACACTGGAACATATGGCTGCAAAATGTCAGTTTAGCGACGACGCCAGGAACGACCGACTGAGGGACAGACTTATAGCCGGCATAAGAAACGACCGTATGCTACGATCACTACTTAGCGAGAAGCTAGCTGACCTGACATTCGACAAAGCCGTCCAACGATGTGTAGCAATAGAACAGGCAGCAAAAGACGTCGAGACACTGAAGGGCACAGGTCCGCTTTTCTCCTCGAAGCAAGCAGAGACCGAGACCGACGGAATACACCAGGTTACGACCAGCGGTGTGACTTGCTACCCGTGCAACGGGAATCAGGAAGCAAAGGCTGTCGTTTCAAATCCGCTACCTGTTTCCATTGTAGGAAACAAGGACACGTCATGAGTGCATGTCGCACTAAGAAAAGGACAGGCACAGGAGAGGGGAGAAACAACAAATTCAGAAAGAAAAACGTTAGACGGGAAAGAAAGCCATGGCAGCTTGCAACACTGAACTTAGTAACAGCAGCAACAGCGACGAAGATCTCTACTCACTATTCCACATAAAGGGAAACCGACCAATCCAAGTAGATGTCGTCCTGGAGGAAGAACCAATAACTATGAAGTTGGACACAGGGACGGCGGTGTTAGTGTTGAGCAAGACCCAATATGACAAGCTTCTCAGAAAACGAGTCAAACTAGAAAGAACGGCACTGGAGCTACACACATACACCGAAGAAACGGTTAAGCCTATCGCCGTCTGCAAGCTGAAGATGGAGTATGACCAATAGTCAACTCGAATGCCACTATATGTACTTGACGGCAATGGACCTGCCTGGTTTGGACGCAATTGGCGAAAGACGATCTGAATAATTTGGCCTCTGATGTACATCGAGCGAAGCTGACACTCGAACCCCTCTTGGACAGACATACTACCGGTTTCTCACCAGGACTGGGCTATTTGAGGAGCCTCAAAGTAAAGTATACTGATGACGATAAGACAGCTTGGTGTTACTAATACATTAATTTGAGTAGTTGATATTCGCGTTATCGCGTTACTGAGAACAATAGCTGATCTATCTCTGCTTTCTAGTTTGAGAAAATGTTGTCCATTAATTAACTTGCTGCTTTCGTTTACTTTGTTGTTGTTGCTCTTTCCTATAGCACGGGGTCGTGCCACATCCCCGTCACATGCTGCTCGTGACCCCACGACTTTCCACCTCAACACAACGAGACAAACAACAACAACCAGTCTAGAAGGAATATCAGAAACGAGTGGTTACAGTGCTAGTGCAGACGAGACAGCAGTTTCGACAACGTAGACTTGCAACACAGTTTTCTAGTCTTCTTCGAATTCCTATTTATACAGTCGAGTGGAAATGACCATTTATTGCTCAAATTGGAAGAAATAGTCTTGGACTCTGGCCGAAAGTGGATTGACACAACGCTTCGCTCTAGTTCTAGAGAAGGCGGTTCAAGGGCGTACATTTATGTTCGATCTACAAGGAGCAACGGCAAGAAGCTGAGAACGTGGCACTCGTCACTGCTGATCAATTGTACGAAAAAGTTAACCAACTCTTCAGCAACGTCTAGGTCTCTCCAGTCCTTTACAATAATGTATCCCGCTATGTGTTTTACTGCAAGTTTACTTGGTGACGTCATTCAAACAACTTGGGGCTGTTTGGAAAGTGACTGTTCCTTTCTTCTATCCATCAGATTAAGAGATGGAGCTCAATGTTGTTTAGGCTATTATCAAACTTACTGCACTAAAGTAAAATTCCAACAAAAACCGGGGGACTTGGAGGACCTACTGAACACTTCCGTGAACTCAAACATAACAGCACAAGACGGTGCCTACGTTCCCTTGGTATGTCATTATGACTGTGTGCATGGATTCAATTATATACGTCCCATGTTACGAAGTAGGACATCTCCAATCCAGACTAAAATGTGTCCTCATCGCAATGCTCACATCTCCGAGAGGGAAAATTACAGACCTGTTTACGCTGTGCAATGCAACGCATCAATATGCGTCGATGTGTAATGCTACAATACCAATAATTCTGTTGACATTACAAGTGCCTATATAGCTAGCTAGTTGTCTTGCGAGAACGCTGTTGTCTTGAGACAGACCGAATTCGCCGTGTTCGACAACGGA
The DNA here is from genome assembly GCF_963422355.1 of Corticium candelabrum. Taxonomy (NCBI): domain Eukaryota; kingdom Metazoa; phylum Porifera; class Homoscleromorpha; order Homosclerophorida; family Plakinidae; genus Corticium; species Corticium candelabrum. The sequence goes on from NC_085090.1 coordinate 5,943,480, forward strand.
AGCATTTAGGACCACGTGACTGATGACTACCTCACAGCTGACGAATATATGTTTACATCAATGGAACTCTGTTTCGATGCAACGTTTTCGTACAAAATTACACCACGTTTCTTAGGGTGTGGAACTACAAAACGCTGCCTATTATTCTGTCTATTGTTGCATGCGCTAACACCAGTCTGTGCTGCTTCATCGTCTTCGTGACGTACTGTTTGTTCGCTGAGCTACAAACTTCGACAGGAATAAGTGTTACGTTTTCTCTCTTCTTATTACATTTCTGTTAGTGTTCTGGGAACTCAAGGCAGTCGAAATCAAGTGGCTGTGCACATTACTGGGATTTCTGCTCCACTACTTTTTTCTCAGCCATTTTACGTGGTCATCTGTGATTGCAATCAATCTGTTGACATCATTTGTAATTTGCCTCATACACGTTGATCACCACAACAAGTGACAATAGAGCGAATAGTACTTTATGCATCGACCGACAAGAAAAAAAGGAATGGAAGCTTCGAAGTAGTTCTAACATTAACGTTTCAACTCTGCGCCCAAATCTGCATTCTTTCTTGTAGTATCTGTAGTATTAGATACCGGATCACTGAGCCTGCTGTTTTCGTTCTGATTATCTGGGAATTTAATTATTTGTTTGTCATCATATCCTCAGGCTCTTTGTGATTGTGCTGAGTGCTCTTGAGACATAGTCTCCCAAAACAGTCTAGAACCAACTAAAATTGGCCTCTACGATGACAATTTAATTAGCGCTATACGGGTCTGAGAGGCCGAGGCTACCTGAGACAAATTCTTCCATGTGGTCCGTAAGCCGGACCTCATACTAATCATAGCACCAACCACTACCACATGCACACCTACGTTAAGGTCGGCAAACGCCCATTTGCAGTCGGTCACACATGCCAAAGAACCGCAAGAGAACTGTAGAGGCACTAGACACTCTAATGTTGCTATTTGCTCCATGCAAGCACGTGGTTCTCTCACTCAATTCGATCATCTGTCTTACATGTCGATCACCCTCAGCCATGATGTAGACGTAACAATGACGCATAAGCTGCGTCACAGCATACCTAGAAACCGTTATTTGCTCCAGTGCGTAATCCACGTCACTGATTTTTCCACCTCTTAGTTTAATAATATACATTGTAAATTCATTGGAAGCAGTCACGGTCATCCTACATATCCTGATAATATAATGTTTATGATCAATGATACAATCATTGATATCTCCGTTTACGTGGGCACACACTACGTTTGATGCAACCGTTAACGTCACTAATAAATAATGTAAATGATCGAAACGTTGACATATTACCATTACGTATTGAGCAATGCCGACCACGCTGTTCCAAGATTTCTCTCCCTTCTACCAATAAGAAGTCACAACGTGTCGAATGCTTCTCTAGATTATTTAATTAAATCCATTATTTTCATAAACTTTCTGCACGCTGATTGGAGCGCCAACATTCTCCCGTCGCTTACGAAATCCTAGAATATTGAGTGACTAGACGTTTCCTTTCCTCCGTACGAAACATCTGACCTCGCGATACTAACCTATAATTACGTTAAACAAAACTTCTAACTCAATATTTTGATTTTGTCTTACCAACACCATATAAACTAGGAAGACAACTGACGTCGCCCAATGCTTGCAACACTTGTACGGCTTCTTCAAAGTATTGCTTTCCCATGTCATGTCTACTCATTAGATTGTACGCATCACCAACAGCAATCAGACCTGAAATGTCAAATTGCAAAAGCTAAACTGTAATTATATGTTAAATTATACTCACTCTCGCTCATTTCAATTGCATCGTTAATACTGCGAATGCCAAGTCGACGACGAATTTTCAATAACTCCTTTGATAATTCCTTGGTTGTTGGGATGTCGTGAAAATGTGTTGCCAGCGTACAAGAAATCTTCAAAAGCTTTAAACATTCCAGCTCTATACATTTCGACTTCATGATGTGACCACAAACGCTGTAAACGTGTGGAGCCAATGCAATCAACTTGCTGTTGTTGAGGTTGCGTTGCATGGCGTCAGCAGAATTTGGTAACATGTCCTGCATACACTTTGTCAAACCATTGAGAAAAAGTAGGAATTTGTCTCTTCTCTTCATGTGGCTTACAACAGACTGCTGAATGAGCGCATGAATGTCACACGTGCGTTCCTTGTCATTCAACGTGAGCAGAGAAAAGTCGTCGGACAGTAAATGTAGAGAGACTTCAAACTCATTTCCTCCGATCCTCGACTCTCCCACACGCATCACAGCTGCACGAACAACATCAGTAGGAATGGCGCTCGTGTCCATCAGAGAAGTAAAACTGAGAATTTTCTCTGCAGCTTCGGACCTTCTTGCTACTTTCTCTAGATCAAGATCCCATTGCATCGGTGCTTCCCTGTCGACTTTTAGTCTTTCCTTCATAGTCTTCAGCTTCTCTTCATCACTCGTACAAATGTCGCACGATTTGGCCAGTGAGGCGATGTCGGCAGCTAAAATTTGGTCGATCCGTGCAATACCCGAACTCGTTAGCTTGTGCTGTAAATGCTGCAATCCCCAACCATGTAATTTGTCCTTTAAATCATCGACTGGATATTGCACGGTCTCCAATGACAGTTTTTCTCTCATCTCCCTGTAAGTAACCCCTGTTTTCTTTGTCAATATTGCAACACGTCGAATGGCCAGTGGCAATAGCTTCACTTGCCCATCGGTCACTATACCTTTGATCTCATTGTATTCTTTTTCTGACATCTTTTCGTCATCGTTGTATTTTCCAGCCCAAAGGCGGAAACACTCGACGGCTGCGTCTTCATTCATTTCTGGCAGATGAATCACATTACCTTCTTGCATCAGCTCGTGATCTCTGCATCTCGTCGTAATGATAACGTGAACTTTCATGTTGCAAGAGGGAACGATATGTTGGATGACGTTTAAATCATCACTGCTGTCGTAGATCAACAAAGCATTGCCTCCACGTTGACTGACGAGATCAAAAAAGCGCGCATTCATTTCTTCCAATGATTGACTTGCAACGTCATCTTTCTCACAACTTAGAACAACCATCTATTACAAATGTAATTTTAATAACAAATTTTAAAACAATTACTTGTTCGTTGTTTTACATATTTGTAAAGAGAATATCGTGTGGATGCGCTTGTTCTTGAGCTGATAAAGAAAACTCCTCCTTCATACGAGTTTCTGTAAATCCTTGCATAGTTGGCTGCTACACATGACTTTCCCGCTCCCCCTTGAGCGCAAATGCACTACAAGCAAGTAGAACAATAGTCAAGCGCATGCATGGAGTTGTTATTATAAACATTGATTGTTTGTTACCATCAAACGGAAATCACTAATGTCGACATTCTCTTCATTTCCAAGATCTCCTCCCCAGAAAAAATGCGATAAGTCAGTGATAATTGCGTCTCGACCACAAATATGAGGAAAATTTCTTTTTTCCAGTTCAATCGGAAAATGTGCTATAAACGACAACGTATTATAGTCACTTGCCTATACGGATCCAATAAATTGTCGAACCTGTGTGCTGTCGCCTTGCTTTGTGTTGTGGAGATTGTCGTGATGCAAAACCCCAAGTAGACGTTGCCTCATTTACTAATTGTGCAATTCCTTCTAAACATTCATTAAAGCAATTATAAAATTATAGTTTTAATAATAATATTATTAAACGTCAAAACATCTTACAGTGCAAGTACTAACTAGTATCCGTCACTTAACTAATTGAAATAGTAACAAAATGCTTTGTATTTATTGATGATATACTTACAATTCCAAAAAACCTCATGTGTTAACGCTACATAATCTCTAAGTTCACTCTATATAAATCGAAGTGTGGCATGGGATAGATCGGGCTATAGCCTCACCTCATTGTAGGTGTGGTTCTAAAAATTTGCATACTCTAAATACGTGTGAAAACAAAGCTGTATGTAGTATATACACCACTCTTTTTTCGGTCTGGATCTGCCAATGACTCTACCGTATCACTCGATTAGAAGCAAATAACGTGGGCTTGTCTATAAAAGTTGGTGTGTCTCGTAGCATCGTGAAGCCAATTTTCAACGTCACGCTACGTCTCTGTCCTACTCAAGACATGAATACCACGATTTGTCAACAACAATACCTGCTACGTACATTCCACACACTTTAGCATTGACGAATTAAGTTAACTATCCCTACACCAATCGGAAACTCTGCAGAAAGTGTCACAAGCTTGTTATCGACAGTTTTACACTACACCTACATTATATAAAATAACGTTCACTGACCTTGTTGAGATTGTCCAACTTGAATTTTAGTCGTTTCAGATTCTTCATCAACTAATTACAGGTAACATTAAGGCGTGTGATAACCAATCAGAACATTAAAATAAATTATTTACCAAAAAGATGTTGTTTAACTGTCATCAAGTGCCTTAGGAAGGCAGCAGACGTGCTAGCAGCATACACATGAAAATATTCTCCTTTGCTTGCATTAGAGCCATAGTCAGAGATGCCTTTCATGACAACTGCTTTGCCTGGTACCCCCTTTCGCCTGAAGCTCTCAATGGCTTGTTTCATAAACAAGTAAGCTTCCATGTCTACTGCTATCACCTTTCTGTCGGCCACGCGTATTTTGTAAGCACTCAACTCTGCCTTCAGATTCATATGCTTGTGTGGCAACGAGAGCATGGAATCGACAATGGCTACGATCTTATCTACTCGCGGAAAACTAGCTTCATTGGATGCACAACCTTTTCCTTCTTCAGTAGCAATGTAACTATATTTTGCAGTTGGAGATACACTAACCCAAGCGGATGACGATTTTATCATCGTGGCCAGAATTTCATCGTAAGTGAGACGAATATCATCATCACTCATCGTAGTCATTCCTGGTAATTTCTTGTCCACCATCTTGTCCAGTAGTTCTCCCTTGCGAATGCCGTCTTGCCCACTCTTGATCGCAAAGTCTAGGATGAGTTGTTGAAGATATCGAGGGCTCGGACGAACGGCGTTCTCTGGAATGTACTTCAACCAGACTTCAGAATCTGCGTGAACCAATTCATTGACTGACGCAAGGATACCTTTGTCGAGCTCACAGTATTGTGCTCTAGCCTGGAAATCCCCGCCTTCTTCCACCTTCCCTCCCATCTCTGCTGTCGTTCGTTTGGCGATAAGCACACAGCCGCGCTCCACGTGACCATGTCTGTTCTCTTCTCCAGCGCAAATCCCCGTCATCACCACGACGGTAGCCGTGAAGTGCTTGGCGAGATTGGAAAGCAACACTTGACTCTCGGACCCTCCCGTTTCTGTTTGTGCGACCACGCCCACCTTCGTTTCTGTAGAATTCCATCCTTCACACACTCTGACGTTGAGCCTGCTGAGATCGGTGAGATGTGTGTATTTGTTTTCAAACTTGCCGTTTGTTCCGTTCTCTAGAACTGCTATCGCAGCCTGCAGCTCCGACTCCGAAGCGCAAACAACGAGAACGTTCAAATGATCTTGAATATCCGACATGACCAAAGATCGTTACAACAGCACACTAGTTCAGTGCTTGAGTTGAGTTACAATTTGCATACAAATCTAACAAAGGTTGTCGAAACTTACGGCACTCATTCACTTCTATACCGTCTAGATTTGCGTATCCAGACCCTTACACCGCCTTCATGCCGCGAGGAGAAGGGTCTGGTGAGGTTCCTTTGTTCTTGCCATGTTGCCGCATCACCGAATTCCGGTGAACTGAAGGTCCTATAAAATGCTATAAAGAGGCAAAATAATATTGCCGCTTCTCATGCCAGTGGTTGAATGCAGGGTGTCTGTAGAGAATGTAACCATTGATGCTACTCCAGGCAAGTCACGGATAACGTTTCACGGCCGTACCGTTGCACAGCCATCGCGAGGTGAGTTCTTGTCGCAAAATGTCGACAAAATGGAGTGTGCGCGCGCCCGTTGCAGACATTAATTTTTACTTTGCAATGCCCGTGCATGTGGGAACGAGTATGTACGTGTTCGGCTAGTAAGTATGTATAGGCTAGTGCAGTGAGTAGCTTAGAAGGTTTGCTGTATGGCGACGCGATCATCTCCTATTCTCAGAAAATTGACGTAGTTGTCTAGAGTTCACCGGAAACACGTCTGACACATAACCTGACAGCCACTGCGCACTGCATGATAGCGCGTCGCTGTATGTAAGAAAAATACAGAGCACTAATTCGTCGCCTAGCGTCTAACTTCTCACTGTACTAGCCTACGTACAGTACTAGCCGAACATGCACGAGCTCGTCATCACATGCACTAGTATGGCAAAGTGGAAATCAATGACTGCAAAAGATGCGCGCACACACCATTTCGACAACATTTCGCGAAAAGAACTCACCTCGCAATGGCTGTTCAACGGTAAGGTCATGAAACGTTATTCGTGGCTTGCCTAATAGCTAGAGTCGAAGATAGCAACGATGATTACATCCTGTAGAGACACCCAGCATATAAGCAGTAATATTATCTTGCCTCATATAACATTTATAGGATCTTTTAGTTTACAGGAATTCGGTGATGCGACAACGTGGCAAGATCAAAGAAACCTCACCGCAGACCCTATTCTTGCGTAGCCACACCCCATTCCGCCGCGTCGTACTTCCGGGAGAAATTTCCCTGGAAGTATGACGCGGCAATTTCGCCCGGAAGTACGCGCGGCAAAATAGGGTCTGGCAACGCAAAACTAACCAGACCCTTGTCCCCGCGCGGCATACCTAAAGCGCATTTCTGTATTCTCTCCACACCAGCTAATCCGGTTGAGGTTGTGGATCTCTATACATGGTGAGGTATACTATTTCTTTATGTACTAAACAGAATCGGGGGTAAGGGGGGAGAGATCAAACAACCTATCCAACCATCTCTAAAGGCTGCATGCATGGATAATCTGGTGGAGGTTGGTTGAGCTCCATCCATGCGCTGATTCTGGTTGGAGACCTAGAGTATAATGCTAAACCTCACCCGGTAGAGGTCCATAGACAACCTCAACCGAACTAGCTGGTGGAGAATCGGGAATGCGCCCTATAGAGTCGTGTCCTCGGTTCCCTTTTTTCTCGTACAGGGCTTCTCCGTATGTGCCTCCATCCTTGCTTAATTAATTATTTAAATTAACCACTGGGTATAAAAACTTAAAATGTTGCTTTTGCAGAGAAAAATTTCAAGAAAGCAGCAGAAAAAGTTTCAACGCATGAATGATTACAGAATATTTGAGACCAACTCTTGATGTGGACTGGTAATTGAGCATGGATTGTGGACCAAACTGTTTGGATGGAGCAGAGAAGAAACCGCGGAAAGTGGAATATGTACTATTAAACGCAAAGAACTGTACAAGTTTAGATACTAATTAACAACGAATAACTCAGTACTGTTTAATTATGTACATCTAGCACTAGCCTCGCCTCAGACGCGGAGCGGATTGCAGCTCCGGATGCGCTTTCATCACAACTACGTCTGGTCCTTTACCGCCTTACTGGGCGGGAGTAAGTATGTAAGTTTACGCAAATTCTTCAGCGCGTGTCTTACTAATGCTATTAGCTCGGAACTGAGGTTTCGATTAGACTTTGAAGTCGTTCTAGCCTCTGAACTTGTCGATATTAGAGATTGCAGCTACGTTAGAGAGCGTAGCGGTGAAATGGCAGATCAGAAATGGCATTTGCAGTGCATCATACGCCTTTGAACGCGTACACAGGTTCTCAGCAATGCATTGGACTGCTGCCTACGTACTGCACGCTAATTAGCGAAGATCCCACGCGACAGTCGTTTCATGTAGCTAGTGTACGCCAACAAAGTACACTTGTAACTGACACTAATCATGATTAACGCTGACCGCAAGGGGCGGTACCAGGCCAGGCGTAGTGTGATGGAATCGCATCCGGGGCTGCAATCCACACTGCGTCTGAGGCGAGGCTAATATAACACTCTGTTAGAATAGACAAAACATTAGCAACCACGCCCATAAATTTGGGGAATGAACTCCCAAGAACCCACAAGAAACCCCATTGCTACGGCACTGGATGTCCGTTCAACTAGCACGACGAACAATGAGCAAAAACCGTTGACAAGAGGACGCACATACGGGAATGAAATGCTATACATCTCCTCCCACCCGTCACGTGCAGGAAGGCCAGCCTAAACTTATTAATAGAGATAGTGCGTGCGGGGGCGGGAAGTAGGCGTTCCCTGTAGTACCCGTATTTGCCGCCATTTAGGGGGCAAGTTTCCGTCCTCGGCAGGTATCTCTCTTTGCGACGGCGGCTTGTACAACATTTCAAGGACGTTCAACTCTGTGTTAGATAGTACGGCGACAGTATACTAATTGCGAAAGATTTAAACCAAATTCTAGCGGTGAATTCGCGAGTTTGACGTGATTTCGTAGTCTGATGGTCGAGTGCGGTACAGCTAATTCTTAGAATAGAGATTATGGAACCGAAGTCTAAAAGCCTCTCCGTCGAATCGCAGAAGCGATACAAGAAGAAAGTTGTACTTGCGGGCCTAAAAACAGGTAGAACGGAGGCTCAACTGTGGACGGAGGAGCCAGAAGTCATTCCCGACATGAATTGGAGTGACATGATGTTCTAAATGATTGTATGCTGTTAGGTGTACTAGACCTTTCCTTAAGATGAACAAATCTCTCTCTACTGGAAGTGATCGTAGCACATAACCCATCCTTGCAGCTGGTACACAGTCAGGATTAGTTGAGTCATACACAAAGGATGGCTTTCCTAGAATTATTCAGAGTAGCATAGATTACTCTTTTAGTACAGAACATACTAGTAATGACAGCTCTACCAGACAGAAAGTGCTCAGAGCAAACACGCGAATGCTGCGACGGCTTCCAGTCCTTTCTGACTAGGCTGGAGATCCACGCTGCCCGTTGTCTGTTGCTCAAATGACGCGTTTCAGGTCCCTGACTGGTTGGTATAGCCGGTATAGACTAAAAACGTATGTTGCTGCCCTGAATTCTACGATCGTGGCAGACGAAAACAGAACAACTCGTAGCCATGCCAGTACGCTTGCCCCCTAAGATGGCGACTTCCGGGATATCACGTGATTGCGACGTCAAACGCACTATCTCTATAGTAATCGACCCTTGAGCAATCTTCTCGTCTTGTTCCCTTGCTATTCGTCGACACAAGCACACGGTACATAAAGCCAACATTCCTACCTATCTCATTGTACTAACGTTTTCTTTCTAGGTGGTTGGACGGAGCGTGTCAGACATCGACGGTCGGTTCTCCCGTTTCTAGAACACAGACTGGCGTCCTACTGTCAACAGTCTCTTTGTCTTCGTCGCCTATAACGACAGCACAGATGGAGGTGTCGCTAGAAGACGACAGGTGAGCAGTAGAGAAGGTTTTTGTTGGCCGTGTCCCAAGGGCCCCTCCCTAGTAACTTGCTACATTGTAGTAGGGTAAAGTCGCCTAGACGTGGACTCCCGTATAGTTGGACAGTTAAAGTGGAACGAATTGGTCATCAACCGCGACGCGATTTGTTGCAATAGCTAGCACTAGGTCGTACCTTGTCTGGACAGGACGCTCATCCAGCTAACGCCGTTTGTCGCACTCTTTCCCGTATGTTTAGACAGTAGCCGCGAAACCATAACAATCATGCAGTTTTACATATTCCACGCAAGCATCACCGTTGTACATTCGTTGCACAGCCTATACTTTGCTCTACTGTAGTACAAGTTGTACGGTATCCGTAGACGCCTCGCGTTGGTGAGTAACACGTCCAACGGAGTTTGCTGAGCGTCTACGGAAACGGAGAGTCCTAGCTAGACAATACGTATTTGTTGAAACCCTAGCTGTCGTGGAAGTAAACATGCAAACTTTCTTGTAGTTTAGATTACGTATATAGGCCTGGTATAGGTAGTCGTCGTTTTGTGATCGTGATCAAGACAGTTGAAATGTACAGTCTAGGTATGCACTCAGTTCTGTTGTAACGACAGTGGTATGGTATTTACTGACATAGAAATTGATATCAGCAAACATTGACTATCAACAGTGTTAGATGCAGCACAGTGTAGTAAAGGATTGATTGTAGTATGGGATGTGTGAATAGTTGACTGTAGGTGGCATTCAACTCCTGAAGGTGTTTCTTGGTTGTCAAGTACACACACTCCCTAGCTACAATACAAAAGGATGGGCCGACGAAACTTCATGAAGCATTTTCTTCGCCGTTTGGTCACTTGCACGAATCGTTCTTAGACTCATGTGTAGTTGCACATGGAAACGATTTTTGAGGTAGATCCTATCATGAAACGTTGTCATGGGGAGGAGAAATTTGAGTGTTGTGTGTACACATGATATATATATATATATATATATATATATATATATATATATATATATATATATATATATATATATATATATATATATATATATTATTGCAGATAACAAATACCCGTCCCCTGCCAAAGTTGGCAAATCCCAAAAGTCAAACTCAGTGTCAAATTGCAAACTAGTGCAAATCATACATGCGTTAAACTGAAATAAGCGAACTGAAAGCTGTTGCAGTAAGTTACTGACTGCCCTACTAAAACTTATTCTTCTCTTTGCTGTGGTCTTGGACGCGATAACCTTCAAAGTGGCAAGACTGGAAGACGTCTACAAACCAAAAGACTCCACTATTATTGGGTAGAAGTAATCTCCTGCCGCATTGACTTTGCTGTCGTGTCGATGGTCTTTCTCTTCTTCACCAGCCATTGCAGCGGCTCCAGCAGAAATGGCGGATTTAGCGACATACGCCGGCTGCATGGTGTTTCTTATCGAAACGTCGAAATAACCTGGTCGTCCATCAGCGAAATCTGGATGAAAGATATCTCCAGACTGGACCACGCTGGAAACGCTGTCTGGACCACAACGTTGTTCGAGCTGAGCGCCTTCGTTATCCACCAGTAATGCGTGATGTATGATGTGCCTCAGTGCATCGTGGCGTTTAGAACGTAAAGAACCGTGACCACATCCAAGAAGATGGTCACCAAAGCAATCAATTACACGCCCACAGGAACAACGTATTGATTGTGAAAGAGAAATAATCGGAATTCCAAGCCATATATATATATATATATATATATATATATATATACCAAAAGCTCGATGGACAGCCATCTAGGTCCATGCCTATTTCTGTTGTGCGACCCAGATTAATTAAAAGCCTTGCTACGCTCGGCAATTATGCAGATTTACGAGTAGTAGCTAAAATCGGGCAACTTGTAATCAAAGTGGACGGACCTGGAAAGTTGAGGAGCACCTTGTTAACAGGCAGGGCCGGTAGCTTGGCTCTTGAAATGGGGGCTAAGCACAAGTACAGGACACGCCCACTCTTACGGACACGCTCACCTTTATTGGCTTTTAATTGACTGATATTGTAGAATCAGGGGCATATCTAGAATGCAAAAAGGGTAGTGTATGTACTATATACAGGTATTTACAGCCCAAAAAATTTATGACCACGCCTACAACTGATGGGAGCTCTAGCCAGCTCTAGCCCATGCCATGCTAGGCCCCTGTTCTAAACCTCAACAGACACTCATGCAGAGAAAGAGACGCCATCTTTTGGAAATCTATTTGCAGCACAGAACTCAGATCTAACACAAGGACAGAACACAGGAGACAGACGACTGCTGCCATATCATGCAGGTGAAATCCTCACTGCAGATGGATTCATAGAAAAGTGAAAGTTAAAAACGTACATAAAGTGGCACAAAGCTACAACGTCAAGAAACTCGCCTCCCATCAGGAAGTCCAAGACATCGTTTGCAATGTGAGTAGCTGGTTCAACCTTTGCAGTGACAAGAATGACTCCTTTTGTAGCAGTTATGGTCAATCGTACTACCAAGATTCAAAGAAAGATATTATGAAGGATGGATAGGCTGTGCCATGCTCGATGAGATGCCAGAACCTACGTTTTTGGCATACATAGATAGTCAGCCAGCCACAGAGATTTGGGGCAAATAGAACCCCGTTAGTATACCGCTTCTTGCAAGTCATGTAACTTTATCAAAGTCCCGTTTCTTTAACTCGTAGCTTTCTATAATTACTGTAGAGCGTGTAACTTTTTTGTTTTCTTTTACATCAATTTTATCGGTACTGCTCAATTTGTGACCTAAATTTTAACTTGTTTCGCTAGCATTTTTGTCTTAAGATAATCTACAGTAGCACTAAATCCGCTTAGTTCGCTTGAAATTACATACTGGTGATTTGATGGCACTTAGGGGACGTGGTCGGAAACCACTCCAAATGATGTACCCGAGCTATACTCTTGTAGTCTCACCATAGTCAGCCCCTCCCCTTTGGATGGAATGAGAGTAACCAGGTTTTTTCGCTCTAGTGGTGCTTCCTTTTGTCAAAATGCATACCAGCTTGGTCAAATGTGCTTACGGAGAACTGGACTGAAAACAATGAAGATCTCTGAAATACTGCAATGTTGCCATCAGTCATTAGCCAAGGTCACGTGATTACTATAATGACCACTTAGCTCACTGTTTATCAGGGAGCAGCAACAGACAATATCAAAGTAACTGTACCAGACCCTCTTCCCGCTAACGGAAGTCAAAGGGGGAGGGGCTGGCTAGACGAAACTAAATCACTTGTAGTAGTAATCATGAGCATATTCCAACTTTCTTCTAATTCTTTCTAAAAATGTGTTCTATTTTGATCAAACTGCATGTGATTACTTCTACGTTGTGTTATGACTTCATTTTAGGGAATCAGAATGTCATGCATGCATTTGTGTATATGCACTAATTTTGTTTGTGTATGACACCGATTTACTCAAGATTACAACCAAGTGTAGAAAGATTAGTTGGAAGGAGCTCGATACAATAACCAGAGTCTGCTAAGATATCATTTGCTATTGATGTTGATATTAATGCATGTCATTGTGTGTGTGTATGTGTGTGTGTGTGTGTGTGTGTGTGTGTGTGTGTGTGTGTGTGTGTGTGTCGGATGTTCTATGGCGACACCTAGAGTACGTTGTGCTCTATGGTTGCTTGCTGTTGCCCAGTCTCCTCTGGCATTTACCATCTCTTAAATGCCCAAAAGCAATTGATTTACTGCTGAGTCAGAGGAGCAAGGCACATACGAGGCATAACAGAAGAGGATTAGTTTAAATGTGGGCCCAGGACATTGACTCGATGGTGTCACTCTTTTCAACCCTCTTCTGTCAAACTACGGTGGTTTTGCAAGCTCCTCAGTTGTTTAATTAAAGAAGTCTGCATAGAGAGTGAAAGACACGATGTCAGGAGTTTACGTTGAAAGGCCAGGATACGTTAGGGTTTTTGAGATCAGACAGCTGGGAAAAGAAGAAAGCTGCTGTGATGACTACAGAAGTATGGAGGTTGTTTGCAAGGAAGAATGTTGTTATATTTTGACATCGAGGTCTACAGAGGCGTGGGTATGGTTGCCAGCACCGGAAGTTTTCTGAGGAAGAAGTACTGTACTCGTAAACTCTGAGATTGTTTTGGCCCCTTATGTTGTGTGACGTGACCGTTAATAACCTACAGTGACGCAGTAGTAGTAGTAGTAGTGTGTGTGTGTGTGTGTGTGTGTGTGTGTGTGTGTGTGTGTGTGTGTGTGTGTGTGTGTGTGTGTGTGTGTCTGTGTCTGTGTGTGTGTGTCAGTGTCTGTGTCTGTGTCTGTGTCTGTGTCAGTGTCAGTGTGTAGGTTCGTGCCGTCATGCGCGCGCGCGCGCGTGTGTGTGTGTGTTTCTGTGTGTTTGTGTGTGTTTTTGTGTGTCTGAGTGTCTGTCTGTGTGTTTGTTCATGTATCTGTATCTATGTGTTTGTGTACATGTGTGAATATATGGTATACTCGATGTATAATCTTCTAGATGATCACAGCATTCCAAATGAGAGATGTCCTCATTTAGAACAGTATATTGAACAGCTTCTCCACACACTCTTCTCTATCCACCATCTTCAGGGTTTCGTTGAATCTTTTCAATAACCACTTGCTCATCATAGATTGTGAAACATGACAAACGAATACAGTCAACGTTTAGAAAAGCGAGAAGACAAGCCACGCAAGTGCGTTATTGAGCATGTCAAAGAGCGGGAGGAAGCATAACAAGCGGAAAGCGAAACAATACAGACAGGCAATGAAGGAAAAACGAAGCGGTCTCTGTGATGATGAACAGGTGAGACGCGTGGTGTGTGTGTGTGTGAGTGTGTGTGTGTGTGTGTGTGTGTGTGTGTGTGTGTGTGTGTGTGCGTGCGTGTGCATGTGTGTGTTTGTGTGGTGCAACAGCTTGGTTGGTTAGAGAGTAAATTTGGAGAATGAAAACATTTGGACCTTGCAGGGTTGCAGGTTCAAGTCACAGTGATGGCAAGCTACGGCATAATTTCCTTAAGCAAGAAACTTACACACAATTGCTTCTCTCGACTCTGGAGTATAAATGAGTACCTGGTCATTGACTGGGGTGGACATGACCGCTGGCTTGGCCCTAACATCATGCGCACACGGGTAAGTGTATGCCTTGGTGTCCAGTCCCAAAGCTGCGCCATAGTTAATGCCCCTGGATGACTCTGGCCGAGCTCCAGGTGGATTGTAGCGCTGGCCTTAAGCCTCCAGGTAGCACATGGAGGCCCTGTATCTAGAGGCAGGGGGAGCTATCTCCGTAACTAACCTGAAGGTTGACGCCATTCACGAATGACGTGGAGGGCTTGACATTTGTCCATTTGTGTGTGTGTGTGTGTGTGTGTGTGTGTGTGTGTGTGTGTGTGTGTGTGTGTGTGTGTGTGTGTGTGTGTGTGTGTGTGTGTGTGTGTGTGTGTGTGTGTAGCCTTGACGCTAAGTCATGATTCACAATATGCGACACGTAGCATAGCTGACCGTCGCGTCGCGTCGCATCACCTGATGTCAAAGTATGCCACTATTTGTGAATTGACCACGCGTTGGAACGCCACACGACGCGACGCAACGCAATGATCAGCTGCGCGCTCATATTGTGAATGTCACGTTTCAATGCGTGGTCAATTCACAATACATGGCGCGTTCTTCGGTCACATTTGGCGATCAGTTTAGCGATCACTGCCACGCGTTGCATCTTGTGAATCAGCCTTAACGCGTGTGATTAGATGTAGGGTTCACATTACTGAAAAAATGCTGCCATCGTGTAAGGCGAAGAGTGGCCACAATATGTCACACAAACTAGTTTGTCACGTGATAGATTTTTCATGTTGCCATTGGTTCTTCAAACATTATGTATTAAATTAAAATTTGTGTGTCTGTGTTTGATATTCAATGTGTAGCCTTTCTAGATGATCACAACATTCCAAAGGAGAGACGTCGTCATTTAGAGCAATACATCTAACAACAGAGTCTTCGCACACACTCTACTCTCCACCATCCTCAGGCTTTCGTTGAATCATTTCAACAACCACAAGCTCATCATAGATCGTGGAATGTGAGAAACGAATGCAGTCGAAGTCTAGAAATGTGAGAATATGAGCCACCCAAGTGCTACTACAAATGGTTATTGAGCATCTCAAAGAGTGGGAGGAAGGACAACAAGAGATAGCGAAACAGTAAAGACAGGCAATGAAGGAGAAACAAAGCAGTCTGTTCCATGATGTACAAGTGAGACGCGCGCGCGCGCGCGCGCGCGCGCGTGTGTGTGTGTGTGTGTGTGTGTGTGTTTGTAGCCTCGACGCTACACCATCTTTGCCTTCGTAGTGGTGTAACGCACCTGATTAGATGTAGGGTTCGCATGACCGAAAAAGAAGTTGTCACTGTATAAGGCGAAGACTGGCCTCAATATGTCACGTGACAAACTAGACTGACAGCTTTCTTTATGTTGCCATTGGTTGTTCAAAAATTCAATTAAACTTGTGTGTGTCTCTGTGTCTGTGTCTGTGTCTGTGTACATGTGTGCATGTGCGTTATACTCAACGTGTAATGTTCTAGATGATTACAGCGTTTCAAATGAGTGACAGCCTCATTTCCCATACTCTCTTCTATCTACCATCCTCACACTTTTGTTGAATTGTTTCAATGACCACAAGCACATCATAGATCATGGAATGCGACAAACGAATGCAGTCAACATCTAGAAAAGTGACAAGACGAGCCACCCAAGTGCTACTACAAACAGTTATTGAGCATTTTGAAGAGTGCGAGGAAGCACAACAAGCAGTAACCGAAACAATGCAGACATGTGATGAAAGTGGTTTCTTCGATAATAAACAGGTGAGACATCTGAGTGTGTGTGTGTGTGTGTGTGTGTGTGTGTGTGTGTGTGTGTGTGTGTGTGTATGTGTGTGTGCACGCACGCGCGTGCATGTGTTGTGTGTGTGTGTGTGTGTGTGTGTGTGTGTGTGTGTGTGTGTGTGTGTGTATGTGCACGCGCACGCACTCGTGTATGTGTATGTGTGCTGGCGCAAGCGTCAGTGTTTAGGTTATCACGATATATTAACGTTTGACGAGACTTCGAGAGCTCAGTTGGTATGCAAGTGCAACACCCCATATATTGTGCCAAGTGTGTATGGGGATCTAAGGGTCTCTCACATGTTCCACACGTGAACATCATGAAGTACGTGCAAACAAGCCTTGTTCATGGTCTGTTCACCGGACGGCTTCCCTGAATCAATGCCAGCTTCATGTTCTCAGATCTCATTGCAAAAGCATGTGTGACATCGCTTGTCTGGCAGTACTTAGAGTTGGAGAGCAACAAAGACGGCAAGCCCAAAATGACAGACACAGCGATATGTTGCACCTGCCATGTGCCATAGGAAAGTCTCTTGGAAGAGCAGCAATATGAGAGTAACATGATAGACCATTTACGCCAGTCATTTGTGCCACTAGTGCAGCTACAGATTAGCTTTCCAGCACATGAGGGGACACTGTCAGTCTTAGACATAACTGGCTGAAACGAGATATGGTAAACATGTTAGTGTTTTTGTCCATTAACCTCCATCTTCACTGTAGCCAGTGGGTAGGAGTTACGTATGTGAGATGATGAGCATCTTTGCAAGATTAATAGAGTTATTGTGAGGAAACTGAGTTGCAAGTTTGGTGTTGCAAATAGGCAATATATTGTGATATCATTAACTCTCTGACAAAAAGTATCGTGGGTGTAGTTTTATGATGTCTCTCAACACTCGTCTGAATTATGACTTTGACATTGTGTTTCTGTTTTGTGTTGAAACGTTGTCTCTGTTGCTGTTTGGGATTGTGATTAGCGTCTGTGTGCCTGTCCGGAGTTTGTCTGTTAGTTTATCAGTTTGTCTCTATTGCGATCAATTGCTTGATTCGCTTTTCGCCTATATGCTTACCGGTCTGATTGCTTGTTGTCTATTTGCCTTTCTTGTGTTGTCTATCTGTATATTCATGCGTCTGTTGGTTGTTCTATCTTGTGACTGTGCTTGTTTCTGCATTTTTGGTATGTCTTAGCTGTCATACCTTCAATGACTGTGTTCAACAAGATGGGTTGACCATCGAATATTTTGTTCTTAGAAATTTCCAACAATCTCAACATCATAGTCGTCATCTCGATGTTTGCTCAAAACTCCTAATCTCTAGAAATGACCGAATTTCTATTTCAAGTAGCAGTACCAATGGTATTCCTTACAACAGGAAAGTGAGAATGACATCTGTCCATCTGTGTTTGTCTGTACAAAGGCGTTTAAGGTAAACATCCAGTCACCATCCGGGAAAGTAATTCAATCTTCTAATTCTGTCAGCATGACACAAATTATTACTTTGCGCATCCTCAACAGGTAAGTGTGTTGATTCTTCTACTGGTATCCGGTCAGTCATGTAGTCTCGCGTGTCTATAGCAGCAGTTAATAAACGCAGCCATGGGAACGTTGATGTCGACAGGCTTTGATTTCATGCAGGCATGATTGACGCGTACTGTGTCACAATGGAGACTGAGTGTGAACGTGCTTGATGGATACAAACATACTTGATGCTGCTTGCTATTTGACATCCAAACTGATCACACAGTCCAGAGTGAGTGATATCTGATGGAAGGTCTCGGATCTAGTCTTTAGTAAACCGTTTAAGAAACCAAATATTGTCTTTAGGTAACAGATTTCTGGCTACGCTACACACGGTGACATCAAAGGCTGTTCACCAAACTCATTTTAGCTCGGAAGTATGACACAGCAGAAAGGGTCTGTCTATGCAAGACTATCGGTAATGCAAGTATGAAACTCTTTGTTCGGTTGTAACGGTGGCTGTGGCATGCATTTCTATTAGTCACAGATTGTAATTTGTGCTTTACTGCCTGTCTCTTAATTAATATTTATTAGCCGTAGGTGCATGCGCTTGTGGTAGCCTCATACCCAGGTCTTGCGTACTCGAAGAAGAGGGTCTTGTACATGATGTATTTGCATGCGCACATAATACCTCGAAATCATGCTTTGCGTGCACACATGCGGAACCGATGTTGTTTAGAATGTTGAGCTCATAGTATAGTGCACAATGATAGGGAAACAGCTTCCATGACTCAGTGGCTTTACACATGTTCCAAGACATAGGAGCCAGTGTGAGGTTAGCTAGAGGGCTACTCTTCTTGTTCAAGGCACTAAAAGGGGTGATGCGTCTGCTGTGATGTTGGTTGTCCGCATTTTATGACTGAGATACCAGTTCCGCTGTCATGTGCTTGCACCCTCAATTCTGCTGCAGCTTTAATGCATACTGAGCACAGCGTTGGCAGATCTCCATGGAAGACCGTCTGTTGTACAGATAGAAATTTCCAAAATATAATGCAACTTGCTACAGTCCTTTTTGGTAAGCAGACATTGTAAACAGCCTGACTGCAGTAGGAGTAGACATCGAGGCACGACAAACTCGACATTCTAAACAGCTGCCACAAATTGAAGGTAGCAAATCGTCTAGTTGGATTACTTGACCTTTGGTCTAGATCTAGTGGCATGATCCAGTACTGATGCACGGATGCACGCAACATTATCAGCTCGAGATTCTAAACAACGTCGGTTCCGCATATACACATACATTACCCTGATTTTGATGTAATTTATGCAGGCATGTGAAGACAACTTGTACCAGATCCTCTTCTTGGGACTGCGTTTTGCACGTGATGAGAGGGGAGAGTGCAGAAAGCAGTCTTGAATACAGAAGCTAGCGCTAGGGTTACAGTAATAGTTTTACCGGAAATGATGATTGACTTGACGGAAACGACCGTGTAAGTAACTCAGGAATGCATAGCATGCGCTCATTGTTATCCCTGGTGTGATCTGAACATATCGTGTTGCAGCTTGCAGTAGGCGGAGTCATGCAGGACTTTCCTGATTACTGACTTTCGAATAACATAGCGAACAGAGATTAGGCAAACCTGCGACAAAACGACATAAGTCAGTCAGTTGGTCAGATTTCCTGGCCAAGAAACTGATTTACTTCCATTTGATCATGTGACAGTCTGTCCTTTCTCCGCCAGCGGTAGAAACATGTGCTTGCATTCTTGTGTTTAACGATCTACACATAATGTTGTCTCTCATTTTGCATTCACCTAAACGAGGTGCTAGGGTATACATGTATGTTTATGTAAACAATTTTAACATAAAGAATTGTTTAACAGTTAATAAAATTAGTAATTATTAATTGTTAATTATTTAAATTGTTGATAATTATTAAATAATTGAGTCACTTGTAGTGTTGGAGCGGTGGTACTTCCTTCAATTTAGGTATCCAAGACGCGTGTGTGTGCTTGCCAATACTGTGTGTATGCAACAGCTGTCAGTGTAGTTGGTCTTCATGAGCCACGCCTAGTGTTTAGCACTTTAGTGCTTTTTCATTATTTTATAGCAATAGTTGACAATGAGACGGTGGATTTCATACCGTGTGGATGGATCTCCTGTGACTGAACAAGGTGAGATTGGCGAATTTCCACCAGCAGTTTCTTAGTAATGTGAGTAAGAAGGGTGGCTGTTAGTTTGTACTGCTAGTCGATCATCTTGGTTGTTTTGTGACTGTTGTCGTGTTTGGGGGTCAATTTGTTGCAGATTATTGGGTAGATGACACTAGTAGCTTGGCAGCTGTTGTCTATTACTTGCGTTCAAATTCTATTTTGCTACAGTGCCACTGTGGAAATGGAAGCGTCATAGTTTAGTCTAGCGAACGGTAGAGGTTACGCTGTTGGTCACATGATTGTGCAGAAGTACATCCCTCTATAATGACTGTATTGTCGACGATTTGGAATGTGTAGAATGAGACGGTCACGTCGAGACATGTTAGAATGTGACAAGTAAGCAAACTGGCAGTCTGCTCTGCATGTAGTTAGGAAACAGACTTCTAACGTGTAAATTGTCGTAATTGTGCATTTCACTCGACTTGACATTTACATGTGGACTAATTAATAATAGTGCTTGACCGTCTTACATCGCGAAAGTCTTTCATTGCAAGCAATACCGCTAACAAACATACACGGTAGTCTTGCGTACCCAACATCTCCCAGTTTCGACTTCCGGACGGGGATGTCTGATTTCACTGAGTTCGACCGGTGACTTCGCGTCGACGGTCACGGGTGAGCGTATCAGCTGCACTTGACTCCTTACCTTCACTCGTTGAGATGTTCCTGCACGACACCACACCTGCCTGGTCGGAAAGTGTAGCCGTGGCGCAAGGGTCGAGACCCCGTGTCTCTGTGAATGCGCCACTTGCTTGTGGTTCTGTGTTTTAGTAAATGGGTATTTTAGGCGTGGATTCCGACCCAAACGAGGTTTGTTTGAGCAAACCTTCTGTCCCTGGACCAGTAACGCTCTTCCAACTGCCCACACTGCCTGGAAGCCGACAACCCTGCCTTATCGTGTGCTTTGGAGCCAGAGCCATCTCCGCTGCAGCAGCTGCTCCCCTCTTCAAGCTAACCAGCGGTCGATGTAGTGCGTACGCTCAGCACAATTGGTCTATGAGAGGCTCTGCCGGTCACAGAACTGTCTGCCGTAACTAAAATTTCCTCTTGCGTACTGTCATGTGTGCATGCGATGTCGACGCTCTCACAAGCTGCCAGAGTGCCGGAACCATCTTCAAGCTCATCCGCTCCCAACAGCCTGCAGAGTTGTGGCCGGTAGCAGGATGCAACTTCAATGGGGAGAGCAGCTCGGCAGCAGTTGGTCAGCCAGGCCCTCCGCGCGGTACCGGACTTTGTTTATGGGGTAGCGTACTATCGCATGTGCATTCTGTCATGTGGATGTTTTTTGGTTATATATATATATATATATATATATATATATATATATATATATATATCAGTCTACGCTCACAGGTATGCCACACTTGTCAGCCCTGGATTGCAACCAGCGTGGCAGTCAGTACCACTGTTTGCCTGACCTCTTGGCTATCGACAGCTGTCGTCCTTTTGGTCGTGTACCGCTGCCAGACTCGCTCTTGCATCTCACCACTAGAGGTAGTGCATGGCGTCTGGAGCTCACGACTCACGCGGACCGGTCTTTTGCTAACTACATACTGGATGGCCTAACAGACGGTTTCAGGATCGGCTTCGCTTACTGCTATGCCAGGTGCAAATTAGCAAAACGAAACATGCAATCGGCTACTACAAACTCGTCGGTCGTCGGCAGCTACCTCAGAGCTGAGGTTGCAGCATCCCGTGTGTTCGGTCCAGTGGATCTTGGCGTGTCAACAGTTTAGGTAAGCTCGATCGGTTTGGTACTTAAGAATCACCAACCCGGTGGCTGGCGCCTAATCTTTGATCTCTCTTCACCTCGTCTAGCTAGTGTCAACGAAGGAATCGCTACGAACCTATGCTCTCTGTCCTATGTTAGTGTCGATGAGGCAGCGCGTGTCTTTTACAGCTGGAACCTAGAGCACTGATAGCTAAGCTTGAAACTGAGTGCCTACCCCCAAATCACGGTACACCCAGATGACCGCCACTTGTTGGGCGTGCTCCAGCTCGACCGTGCTCTCCCCTTCTGTCTTCGGTCGGCACCCTAGGTATTCTCGGCCGTGGCAGACGCTCTTTGGATCATGCATGTATTGCAGAAGGATCTCCTCCGGTATTCACTACCTGGACGATTTCCTTTTTTGGTGGGGCGAACTCCATCGATTGCGCCGAGAACGTGGCTACAGCGCTTTGCATGTGCAACTGCGTCGGGTTCCAGTAGCCGCAAAAATGCTGGAGGGTCCGTCATCATGCCTTGAGGTCTGGGGCTGCAGCTAATTCGGATGCCGGTACGATCTGCCTGCTGCAAGCAAAGCTACAACAAACCTGTCGAATGGTTACCGATTGGTTTGTTCTTCGCTCTTGCACCAAGAGAGAGCTGCTGTCGTTGGCTGGAACCCTGCAGCACGCGGCGTTGGTAGTCAAGTCCGGCAGATGTTTCCTTCGCCGCCTTATCGACTGATCTTGCCGCGTCAAGCGCCTATACTACTGAGTTTGGCTGAATGCGGACTCGCGAGATCAACTGTGGTGGGATGACTTCTTAGTTCTGTGGAATGGCTCGTGCTCTCTTCGCACTCTTGTCTCACAGCCCCAACGCTGCGAATGGGTTCGGACGCCTCAGGTCTATGGGGTTGTGGGGCTGTCTGGCGCTATCACTGGCTGCAATGGGAAATGGTCTATAGCGTGGCGCGACTGCACTATCGCAGCAAAGGAGTGCGTGCCGGTTTCTTCTCGCTAGCGTCGCTTGCGGTCGTCAGTGACTCTGCGAGTGCATTCAGTTCCCATGCGGCAATACCAAAGTTGTGTTCGCCTTGCGTAACTACTCCTGCCACGACAAGCTGGTGATGCACTTGCTGAGGCTTCTCACGTTTGTTGCAGTCCGTTTTTTATTCACTTAGCAAGCCATCCATATTCAGGGGAAATCCAGTCATGTCGCGGATGCACTGTCTCGTAACAACCATTAACGGCCCGCTTTTTTCACCAACCACTACGTTCAGCACCGGATCAAGTCTCGGTGCAATCCCTAGCGCTCCTGCAACCGTCGGACGTCGACTGGAGCTCACTCAGCTGGAGTCGGGGCTAGTCAACTCTTGTCGTCCGGCTTAGCTCCGGCGATTCTGAATTCGTACGCTACCGGTCAATCTCGGTACCGCCGTTTCTGCTAAAGACTCTCAATTCTTCCACGGCCTACGTCCGAACGTATTCTGTGTCTTTTCGCGCAGCTCTCAAGGAACAGGAGCTTACGCACAAGACCATCAAATGCTACTTATCTGACGTACGTCACCTACATATTCAATATGGCCATGTAGACTCGTTTGCGTCTGCTCTACCCCAACTAACATATGTTCTGCGTTGTGTGGGGCGCACGAAGGGTGAGAGCCACGCCCTTCAACGCCTTTCCATCACACTGATGGAGTTGACTGCGATCAAGGCCGTCTGGTCTCAGCAGCCTTGTAGCTACGATACGGTTATGGTCTGAGCAGTCTGCTGCACGGGTTTCTTCGGTCTTCTGAGGGCGGTCGAATTCAACGTGTCATTATTGTCGGTCTTCGACCCTGCACCTCACCTCACACCTCAAGATATTACGACCGACTCTCACGAGAACCCAAAACTTGTGCGTCTGTACCTCAAGCAGTCAAAGACAGATTCCTTCCGCTGCAATGCCGATGTCTATCTTGCACGGAGCGCCAATGACATCTGCCCGGTGTCGTCGCTCTTGGCATACATGACTGTCAGGGCACTCGTTCGGGGCCGCTGTTCATCTTAAGCGACGGTTGTTCTCTATCCCGTGTCAGACTGGTGCAAGAGGTACAGCGGGCGTTGTCGTCAGCAGGTGTTAGATTGCTCGGAGTTTACCTGCCACAGCTTCGGAATCGGTGCCGCCTCTACTGCGAAGGCTCGTGGCACAGACGACTCTACCATGAAAGATTTGAAACGGTGGAAAAGCAAGACGTTTGAGGCGTATATAGAGTTGTCTGCCATGCATCTTGCACGCTGGTCGAAACAATTAGCCTTCTAGTGTGCGTCATCACCACTGTGTACTTATAATTCATCCAATGTAGAGAACACAAGCAGCTTGACGTAAGGGTGTAGGATCTTCGTGCAGACACTATCCGGACGGTCGCTGGACACCCTTTTCCGTGATGTTTCCTGAGGGCTCGCTCGTCTTCGCTAGCTGCTGCCTGTTCGGTGGGACAGTCACCCAACCGTTCGTAATCGGCAGACTTGGCGTGCAGTCTCAAGTTTGGTTACAGTACATGGACCGAAGGTTTGCTTATAGAACAAACCTTGTTTGGGCCGGGATCCCGCTTTAAAAGTACGCGTTCCCTAAAACACAAAACCAGAAGCAAGTGGCACAAGCGCAGAGGCCCGGGTTCTTGTCCCTCTCACCACGGCTATTTAGATATTCGAGATGCTTGTGTGTGCTTGCCAGTACTTTATTTGTGCAGTATTTCTCAGTGCTGTCGCTCTGCATGGGCCACGCCTAGGATTTACCACTTTAATGCTTCTTCAATATTTTATAGCAACAGTTGAGGAAGAGACTGCGGATTTCATACAGTGTGGATGAATCTCCTGTGACTGAACAAGGTTACATTTGTCGAATTGTCACCAGCAGTTTTTCAGTAATGTGAGTAAGGGTGACTGTTAGTTTGTACTGATTTTCGAACATCTTGCTTACTGTGTGACTGTTGTTGTAGTGTTTTGGGGGCAATTTGTTGTAGATTATTGGGTAGATGGCACTTGTAGCTTGGCAGCTGTTGTCTATGACTTGCTTTCAAATTCTATTTTGCTACAGTGCCACTAGAAATAGACGCGTCACAGTTTAGCCTAGCGCATGGTAGGGGTTGCGTTCTTTGTCACGTGATTCGTGCAGAAGTACATCGTTTTATAATGACTGTATTGTTGACGATTTGGAATGTGTAGAAAGGAGATGTGGACGGTCACGTCGAGACACATTAGAATGTGACAGGTAAGCAAACTGGCAGTCTGCTCTTCATGTAATTAGGAAACAGTCTTCTAGTGTGTAAATTATCGTAATTGTGTGCATTTCTCTCGACTTGAAGTTTACGTGTGGACTAATTAATAATAGTGCTAGACCGTCTTACATCGCAAAAGTATTTCATTGAAAGCTAGACCGCTAACAAACATACACGGTAGTCTTGCGTACCCAACATCTCCCAGTTTCAACTTCCGGACTGGGGAGGTCTGGTTTCACTGGGTTCCACCGGTGACTTCGCGTCGACGGTCACGGGTGAGCGTATCCACTGCACATCTAAAACAATGTTTAGTGTTCAGTACCATACAACTTCGATGTCCTACTCCTAAAGTGAGAGAGCAGCAAATTGCTACTCAAGATCATCTACACTACATTTCAGTTGTCAATACCATAAGAAATCTAGGATTTCCGACCTCGAGGTACCGTTGGCAGTGCAAGGTTGATGTCTTTACTCTCATAGCTTGCGCGTGACATGTCACAACTAAGATGTTTAGCTATGAGTCATGGACTTTTATATTTTGTTCTTAAAACTTTTTACGTTTTGGACATGAATGTACATTGCATGTGAACCTTGCTCACATGTACGGCAATACCGCATTGAACTTAGAATCCATAGTAATGCATGGTTGCCTTGTCACCGCAATGTAAGCTCACGAATGCGTGTAAGCCACTGTTATATGCGATACGGTATATTTACGCTCGTTTCCGCGCGCTTACATTCGTTTTCATGCGCTTAGACACGGTCAGACTTACATGTAAACTCATGTAAATATACTTTACTCAACGTTTTCACTCACACATTTTGTGTAAGCCACTCGTAATGTGCATGCGACGTGTACATGCGGCCTCAATATGCAGTGAAGAACCCAAGATTACAGGGGTGTAATTGGAGCATTTAATGGGTCGCTTCTTTTAGTGCTCTAGTGGAGTCTTCCCAGTCAAATTCAGCATGCTGTAGTATAATTATTCTATTTTTTAACTACCAGGTCTATAGAAAGATTTTGCTAAATGTGTGTGTGTGTGTGTGTGTGTGTGTGTGTGTGTGTGTGTGTGTGTGTGTGTGTGTGTGTGTGTGTGTGTGTGTGTGTGTGTGTGTGTGTAGCTACATCTGGAACGTGGGACCCAGGTTTTAGCAGTTACAGACTCCGCGTTCAAGCAGGCCGTTGCCATTGTGATTATACTAATTGTGGCACTATTGTTACCAAGCCTGGCCTGGATGTCTTCAATACTTGCATTTATGGTAAACTTGGTTTAAGGTGCGCAGAATCGACGCAGATAAACAGATATTTAACATTGTATAGGACTTTTGTAATCATTGATTTACTAAAGACGTTTGCTCAACTTCGCCTAATTTTTTTGAATTTTTGGACTTCGTTCTATTATTTTAATTAAGCTACGAGCGTAAAAGAAGGACACCACAATAAGTGGTGGACTGCTTCGCGAGAAGCTCACTCTAAACGGGCTGTATTGACTTCCGGTCTGTCTGTCGGTATGTTTGTACCTATCTATCTATCTATGTTTGTTTGTAAGCGTGTGTCACGCTCGGGGAGCTTGTCGAGCCAATCAGCAATCGTTTTGGAACGCAAACGTAGGTGACGTAATACTAGCTTGTCAGCGTGAATTACTCTCGGGAATTTGTTGAGCCAATCAGCAGACCTTTGGCACATCAACAATGGGTGACGTAACAATCCCGCTCATTATGACAGAAAAGCCGAGATGTCGTAAACCTCCATTTTACGGTCAAACTGTCGTCAAACTGAGAAGCGCAGAGTAAAGATCAGGTAATAGTTGTATGTGTTTGTTACTTTTTACAAAAGAATCGCAAAACAAACGAATTTATCGTTCTTCAAGAAGCCAAGCGAAGGTCCCATGGGACCATGCATCTAGCTAAGCACCGTTGCATACGCACCACCAACATGTCGTCCGCAAACTTCAAGAGAGCAATATATTCTAAGTAGGACTGATGATGAACGATCGACGTCGTCTTGCAAGAAAGATTCGTAGGAAACGTTGACGCTGCTTTCTTCTAGATCCGGTCGCTAGCTGTACATGCCTGTTGCTTGACAGTATTTTCTATGCAGCGAGGAGACGTACATCGATCTCTATCTACAACGAAATAGCGGAACGAAAGATGTCGACGGATCAATAAAAGTATGATCATGATGTCCATCTTAATAGTTCATTAATTTATTAACTTCCAGTGATGCAAGAGCGCTATAGATGCAGAATTGAGAAATAACGTAAATAACAAGCCCGCTCCGTGCAAGAGATACGTAGCTCTGTGAATTCGAAGTAGTGTGGGACATTGATGGTATTTAATTAATTATCTTTAATCACATTAGTAAACCCGTGTGTCTTCAAAGAATTGCCGTTACATTCTAGCAACAATTAAGCTAATGATTAATTAATGATGATGACAATAAGTAAACAAAATTTAATAAATATACATTAACATTTACAATAAATACACACACGGACATACACACACACACACACACACACACACACACACACACACACACACACACACACACACACAGACACACACACACACACACACACACACACACACAGACACACACAGACACACACACACACAGACACACACACACACACACACACACACACACACACACACACACAGACACACACACACACACACACACACACACACACACACACACACACACACACACACACACACAAACAGACACACACACACACACACACACACACACACACACACACACACACACACACACACACACACACACACACACACACACACACACACACACACACAACGTCACTTCTGTCACTTGTGCTGAATTCGAAGTGTAGTGTGAGACATCGATGATATTTAGTTAATTATCTTTAATCACATCAACGCATCCTTGTGTTTTCAAAGAATTATACATTCTAGCAACAAGCTAATGAATAAATAATGATAATGACAATAAATAAACAAATTAATAAAATTTACATTAATATTCACAATACACACACACACACACACACACACACACACACACACACACACACACACACACACACACACACACACACACACACACACACACACACACACACACACACACACACACACACACGGACACACACGGAAACACACGGAAACACACGGACACACACACACGCGCGCACGCGCGCGCTCGTAGCTGTGAAGCGACGGTGTAAACACAGCTTCATTTACTAGTGATAATTAAGTGGTACCGGAGACAACTTTTGGGGCCACCATTTTGGCACCAGCTATGAATAGGGCCGGCGAGTCATCTGGTGCAAATATTGCATGTATATTAGTCTTGTATATATAGAGGTAAGAGCGAACCTCCGACTGAAGTGGGTCAGATCGATCACATCCCTCGGATCCCTTCTAGGTATGCAGCTGCAGATACAATAACATTATTACGAACCACGCTTTCAAAAATTTGGGGCTAACGACTGACCTATATAAAGCTTATAATATACGTGACGCCATTGTGCTGGCTACGCGAAAACTACAACAAACGTAGGAAGATGATAAATAGCCGTCTATTAGGGCGACTTAGCGTGCGCTAGAAGTCGTGGTTAGATAACGGCACTAGAGAGGTTAGAAACGTTCTATAGAGACATGCTAAAGTGATTAGCCCCTGTGTAAGCATGGTCATAGTTTGACACATTTCTCGCATTGCCATACAAATTCTGCTTTTATACATACGACAACAGAATATATCTTCTAATCAATAACGATGTTTATCGCTAGATATTCCTCTGCAATGTGATCATATTTAGTGGGTGCACGGACCCAGACAAACCTCGTGCGCCATGCATAACAGTTGCATTAATTTTAACAAGAACACAAGCAGACGGCAACGCTTACTGAGCAAAGTAAGAATATCATGTCAGTCACTTGTATTGTCATTCAGCCCTAGAATTTCTTGTTTGAGACACTCGGCTAGAATAAAAACAGTAGGAAAGAGTGCTCGTTTACTATAGAATGAATGTATGACATATTTGCTCACCTTCCTCTATCTCGTCGTGACCAACTGGAAAAATTGTCTTTCGTATCTCAAGACATTTCTCTAAATGCAGACTAGCTGGGGTCGCTTCTTTCATAACAAGAAACGACGTAGCAAGGTAAAAGTGACCTGCACACATACAATCAGCTCGAAAGAGAAAACGAAAGACGAAAAGAGATCAACGCACAATCTGCGGTGTGATGACTCGTAGGTAGTGTGTCTTGCAAAACTGATAAGGAAGATTGCAAATGGGTTATAGACGCTTCAAGTCTTGAGGCCTTCATTTCATACGAACCTAACCTTATCGTATCTACAAACATTCACATTATAACCAGCTGATGTGACGAGGATTGATAATCAATTAACTTACAAATTGCGATATCAAGAGGATTTGGAGAATGACTCTCTTGTTGCATTTCTATTGCTTCCAAACACAACTTTATAGCTTCTTCATAACATCCTTTCTCGTCATGGTCGCGAGACAATAAATACAAATCTAATTGTTAATTAAATCGATGTGCAGCAATCCAACTTCATGTTAAAAAGAAAGTGTAAACAAACTTGTAGCAATGCCTTTGTCTCGTTGAGATGATTCATGTTGTTGTTGCAGCAATAGTCTAGCTTCCTCATGCCAGGAGATGGCTTCATCGTAGTTTCCTCGTGATCGACAACAATCTCCCAAAAGGTTCATATCTGTAACATGGTAAGTTGCAAGCCGCTGCGATTAATAAAATTCTAACACAATGTATACAGTAAACTTTCGTTATATATCACAATTATTGTAAATAGATTTGTTAGAATGTTATAATGACTGAGCGATACAGTGTGTGCCTGAACATATAATCTGTCAGTAGAATGTCTTTATCTCTTTATCTCATAACGATATGAAAGTAGGGGCGACATAGCGAGGGGAGGTAGGGGACTCTCTAATTTGAGCACAACCTTTATTTTGTAAGCACACCAGAGCCGTACATAGATACTCTGAAGCAGAAGATAGACTCGTATTTCATAGACTGGAATACCCTGAACGCCCACCAACTGCGAGTCGTTATGCCATCCTTTAACAGGTTGAGTGCAAATTGAGAAAGGGTACAGAATAAAACGTGCATTAAACTCTACAGTATTTTACGCTTTCACACTGTCTCTCTAGCTAGAACGCAATTGCTAAACGGCTAGTCATGTTGCCGCGATGTGCCGTAAATTTGTTATCGTTAGTTGGGTAGACACATTCTCAACTTATCGTCACCAAGTTGGAAACAGAACGAGACAGCTGCACGTCAAACCAATAGATTTAGCACCCCAAAATGATCACGTGATGTTGGGTGAGTGAGAGCGGTCTACAGATCATTACGATAGAAAGAAAGTCTAGAATACTGTACTCACACTCGGCCAATTGAGAATGTGATGACGTTAATGATACGTTTGCAATATCCAACGCTTCTCTTGCCAATTTCCAAGCTTCATCTTTTCTGTCAAGTAAATCGAACGTAGAGGAAAGGTGATATATAGCTAAGTAAACATGATAATATTAATAAATATGTATTTATATCTTTTATGACTCACGATTTCTTACCATTTGCCAAGGAAGGATGAGAAGATGAGTAGCATGATCGGCTGATAGTGACTGCCTCCTCAAGTAAACTCAAACTTTTCTCGATTTTTCCGCTCTCTCTGTAGCAGCTACCAAGATTGATGAGAGCTAAAATAGAAAACATTGACTTACAATTTCCATCTTTTAAATATCCCAACATGTACAATTAGCAAAGTGATAAGAGCTACAACTCTCCATGTACGTACTCGTAGACATTCCCACTAGATTTCCGTCATCGCATCGCCTCTTCAACTCGAGAGACTCTTCATATGTTTTTATCGCCTCGTCGTATTTCCCGTCTCTTTCATATGCGAGAGCAAGGTCATTTAGCGCTATAAACACAAGCATAATATTAAATTTTGTTTAAATTAATATAATCTAGATTATTTTATCTAATTATCTCAACATTATCATTAAGCTTTACTTGAAGGTTTGCTACATTGGAAACATCATGTAACTCTTGATAGAATAATTACAACCACGTTTATGTCCGCTATCCTCTTTTGCAAATCTATATTCCTCTTTCATGAAATTGTTTCCAGTACTACCACCACATATTGAATATGAGCACTCATATCTACTAAAACTATACGGCTTCTCTAATTAGCTAACTAGCGAGCACTTGACCTACTGGTAACAGCAAGTCGGTTATCAGATGCATTTATTTACTACTAGATACATAGCCCGTCCTTCGTGCGGACAGGATACTGTAAAGCGTTCTGACGAAAGAGACGCAGTGGACACGTCACATGCAATCTTGTTGCGAGTTCCAGAATGTAATGACCGAATTCGAATCTTGCTCTCTGCGCTTGTTTCGATAGAAATCGACACACTCAGAGTGGACGCACACGCACGCACACACACATACTCACACAAGCACCGGCACGCGCACGCACACACACACGTACGCACGCAAACGCACGCGCATCCACACACGCGCACCCAAGCACGCGCGCACGCGCGCATAAACATGCATGAACGATCGCACGCACAGACACACAAACTCACACACGCAAACGCACGCACGCACACACACGTACGCACGCACACACACAAACTCGCACGTACACACACACACGCGTGCGCGCGCACACACACACACACACACACACACACACACACACAAACACAAACACACACACTTAAACGCGAGCACCCAAACGCACGAATGCACACACATTCACACACACACACACACACACACACACACACACACACACACACACACACACACACACACACACATACACACACACACACACACACAAACACAAACACACACACTTAAACGCGAGCACGCACACACACATTCCCCCCACACACACACACGCACACACGCACACACAAAGTTACACACGCACGTGCACGAGCACCCACACGTACGCAGACAAACGCGCACACACACACACACACACACACACACACACACACACACACACACACACACACAAATAAACACACACGAACACACACGCACGCGCACGGCCACGCGGTCGCACCCAAGCACACGCACGCACGCACATGCACTCGCTCACGCACACACACACACACACACAAACTCACACACACAAACACACACACACACACACACACACACACACACACACACACAAACTTACACAAACTAACACGCGCACGCACAGGCACGCACAAACACACGTACGCACACACACACACACACACACACACACACACACACACACACACACACACACACACACACACACACACACACACACACAGACGCACGCGCACACACATACTCACACAAGCACCGGCACGCACGAGCACGCACACACGCACGCACACACGCACGCACGCAAACGCACTCACACTCACGCACGGGGACCCACGCACGCACACCCACGCACGCGCAACCACGTACGAACTCACACACGCACGCGCAAGCACGCACACAGACGTACGCACACGCGCACGCACGCACTCACACAAACACACTCACACGCACCCACGCGCACGCACGCACAAGCAAACGCAAAGACAAACGCACACGCACGCACACACACACGCACACACACACAACCCACACACATACACACACATACACGCACTCACACAAACATAATTACATACGCACACGTAAACACAAAAACGCACGCACGCACACACGCACGCACGCACTCACGGACGGACGCACGCACACACGCACTCGTACGCACAAATGCACGCACGCACACGCACGTACGAACACGGACGTACACACGTACGCACGCACGCACACTCACACACACACGCACAGAATTATCTGTAATATAGTCCGATGCAACTGTCTGTCCCTTCGTTGTGTCCTTTCTATATTTGGCTCTCATTGTTCGTTTATAATTACTGTTATACAGC
The DNA here is from genome assembly GCF_963422355.1 of Corticium candelabrum. NCBI lineage: Eukaryota > Metazoa > Porifera > Homoscleromorpha > Homosclerophorida > Plakinidae > Corticium > Corticium candelabrum. The sequence goes on from NC_085090.1 coordinate 5,976,330, forward strand.
CGTTTGCTGGCGTCTAATCCATATTATTGTCCTTGCTGAAAATCTATTGATGGTTTTTATAAAAATGATTTAGATATCAAAATTTGGCGTGAAAGCTAACGTACTTTGCATGCAACTAATTATGAGATAGAACAGAATTGTCGTACTAAAGTTGCAAACCAATTGTAATTACTACCGACCATTTGATGTACTTATTCGGTCGATGCATTTAGGATGTTGAAAAGCAAGTGACATGCAGTGTGTATATAACATGAAACGATATGCAATACTAACTTTTTGCCAAGAGATCGTTTCGTGTAGGTGAAGAAGGTAGTTGTTGTAGCAATTGGTGAGATTTCTTATACCACTCTATGGCTTCGTTGGAGTCTCCTCGCGATAAACAACAACGACCGACTTGGTTCATATCTGTAACACATCACGTTGTAATAAGCTGACATTGATAAGACTTCTAACAAAATACGAGAGACTCTCTTCATTTCACAGTGATTGTAGGTTATTAGTAAATTTGTTTGTTTCAAGCTTTCTGCATGTCTCTTTAAAACTCAATTGTATGCAATAAAATACTGTAACGGTTATTCATTTTGTCGCAATGTTTCAGTAAAATTGTTATTGTCAGTTGGATAGACAGACACATTCTACCAAGTTGGAAACAGAAAGAGACAGCTGCACGTCAAACCAATAGATTTAGCTTCCAAATGAACACACGATGTTGCGTGAGTGAACGCGGTCTACAGATCATTAAAATAGAAAGACAGTCTAGACTACTGTACTCACAGATGGCCAATTGAGGATGTGATGACGGTAATGATACGTTTGCAATATCCCACGCTTCTCTTGCCAATTTCCAAGCTTCATCTTTTCTGTCAAGTAAATCGTACGTAGAGGAAAGGTGATATATAGCTAGATAAACATGATAATATTAATAAATATGTATTTATATCTTTTATGACTCACGATTTCTTACCATGGGCCAAGGAGGGATGAGAAGATGAGTAGCATGATCTGCTGATTGCGACTGCCTCCTCGAGTAAACTCAAACTTTTCTCAAGTTTCCCGCTGTCTCTGTAGCAGCAACCAAGATTTATGAAAACTATAATAGAAAACATTAACTTACAATTTCCATCATTAAATATCCCAACATGTACAATTAGGAAGGTAATAAGAGCTACAACTCTCCATGTACATACTCGTAGACATTCCCACTAGATTTCCGTCATCGCATCGCCTCTTCAACTCGAGAAACTCTTCATATGTCTCTATCGCCTTGTCGTATTTCCCGTCTGTTTGATATGCGACAGCAAAGTCATTTAGCGCTATAAACACAAGCATAACATTAAATTTGTGTAAATTAATATAATCTAGATTATTTTATCTCTAGATTATTTTATCTAATTATCTCAACATTATCATGAAGCTTTACGTGCAGGTTTGCTATATTGGAAAAAAATATGTAGCTCTTCATAGAATAATTACAACCACGTCTACTTTCACGCACTTACATACGCACGCGCACGCACGCATGCACACACACATACTCATAAAGGCAACCGCACAGGCATGCACACGCACACCTAAAAATAGCACACACACACACGCACACACGCACATGCAAGCACGCACGCACGCACGCACGCACACGCACACACACGCGCACGCGCGCACACACACACACACACACACACACACGTAATTGCACGCAGAAACACACACGAACGCGCGCGCACACACACACACACACACACACACACACACACACACACACACACACACACACACACACACACGTAATTGCACGCAGAAACACACACGAACGCGCACACACACACACACACACACACACACACACACACACACACACACACACACACACACACACAAACACAAACACACGCGCACGCACGCACGCACCAGTAAACAACTACACACACACCGCGCCACGCGCGCGCACGCACACACACACACACACAAAAAACACACACACACGCACAAACGCAAGCGCGCGTGAAAACACTTACATGCGTACGCACGCACGTACATGCACGCGCACACAGACGTACGCACGCGCGCATATACACACGCACGTGCACAATCACAAGCACCACACACACACATGCACGCGTACGCTTACGCGCACGTACAAACGCACGTACGCATGCACACGCACGTATACACGCACGCACGCACCCCGTCCACACACACACTCACAAAAGCACGATCGCACCCGCGTACACATACCCACACACACACCCACACACACCCACACACCCAAACACACACACACACACACACACACACACACACACACACAGACGCACGCGCACACACATACTCACACAAGCACCGGCACGCACGAGCACGCACACACGCACGCACACACGCACGCACGCAAACGCACTCACACTCACGCACGGGGACCCACGCACGCACACCCACGCACGCGCAACCACGCACGAACTCACACACGCACGCGCAAGCACGCACACAGACGTACGCACACGCGCACGCACGCACTCACACAAACACACACACACACACACGCACGCACGCGCACGCACGCACTCACACAAACACACTCACACGCACCCACGCGCACGCACGCACAAGCAAACGCAAAGACAAACGCACACGCACGCACACACACACGCACACACACACAACCCACACACATACACACACATACACGCACTCACACAAACATAATTACATACGCACACGTAAACACAAAAACGCACGCACGCACACACGCACGCACGCACTCACGGACGGACGCACGCACACACGCACTCGTACGCACAAATGCACGCACGCACACGCACGTACGAACACGGACGTACACACGTACGCACGCACGCACACTCACACACACACGCACAGAATTATCTGTAATATAGTCCGATGCAACTGTCTGTCCCTTCGTTGTGTCCTTTCTATATTTGGCTCTCATTGTTCGTTTATAATTACTGTTATACAGCCGTTTGCTGGCGTCTAATCCATATTATTGTCCTTGCTGAAAATCTATTGATGGTTTTTATAAAAATGATTTAGATATCAAAATTTGGCGTGAAAGCTAACGTACTTTGCATGCAACTAATTATGAGATAGAACAGAATTGTCGTACTAAAGTTGCAAACCAATTGTAATTACTACCGACCATCTGATGTACTTATTCGGTCGATGCATTTAGGATGTTGAAAAGCAAGTGACATGCAGTGTGTATATAACATGAAACGATATGCAATACTAACTTTTTGCCAAGAGATCGTTTCGTGTAGGTGAAGAAGGTAGTTGTTGTAGCAATTGGTGAGATTTCTTATACCACTCTATGGCTTCGTTGGAGTCTCCTCGCGATAAACAACAACGACCGACTTGGTTCATATCTGTAACACATCACGTTGTAATAAGCTGACATTGATAAGACTTCTAACAAAATACGAGAGACTCTCTTCATTTCACAGTGATTGTAGGTTATTAGTAAATTTGTTTGTTTCAAGCTTTCTGCATGTCTCTTTAAAACTCAATTGTATGCAATAAAATACTGTAACGGTTATTCATTTTGTCGCAATGTTTCAGTAAAATTGTTATTGTCAGTTGGATAGACAGACACATTCTACCAAGTTGGAAACAGAAAGAGACAGCTGCACGTCAAACCAATAGATTTAGCTTCCAAATGAACACACGATGTTGCGTGAGTGAACGCGGTCTACAGATCATTAAAATAGAAAGACAGTCTAGACTACTGTACTCACAGATGGCCAATTGAGGATGTGATGACGGTAATGATACGTTTG